>NW_005054680.1:177712-188831 GCF_000277835.1 Geospiza fortis | reverse complement strand
CCCAGTGCTCCAGTTCTCCCAGAGCTCCCAGTCCCAGCACTGCTCAGAGCTCCCAGTCCCAGTGCCCCCAGTCCCCCCAGTGCCCCCCAGGGCTGCCTGAGCACTCTCTGGTGTCTCTGCAGCTGACGCTCCTGCTGATCCTGGAGGACAAGCTGCACCGCCAGCTCAGCTATGACCTGCTGCCCAGTGTGTGTGCAGGGAGGGAGGGAGAGGAGGGGAGGGTGGGCTGCTCTGGGGGGCTGGGGGCGCCCCTGGTGGGCATGGAACGTGCCAGCTTCCAGACAGCTTCCCAGAGAGATTCCCTGCCTTGCCTTTCCTTCCTTCCTTTCCTCTCTTCCTCCTCTTCTTCCTTCTCCCATGCCTTTCCTCTCTTTCTCCTCTTCCCCTTTCCTTTCCTTTCCTTTCCTTTCCTTTCCTTTCCTTTCCTTTCCTTTCCTTTCCTTTCCTTTCCTTTCCTTTCCTTTCCGCCCCTTTCCTTTCCTTTCCTTTCCGCCCCTTTCCTTTCCTTTCCTTTCCGCCCCTTTCCTTTCCTTTTCTTTCCCTTTCCCTTTCCTTTCTTTCCCTTTCCCTTTCCTTTCTTTCCCTTTCCCTTTCCCCATTCCTTTCCTCTCTTCCTGCCCTTTTCCTTTTCCCCTTTCCTTTCCCCTTTTCCTTTCCCCTTCCCTTTCCTGGAATTTTCCTGGAACTTTCCTTTCCTTTCCTTGCTGAGGAATGGAGTCTGGGAGCTGCTCCTGCCCCAGGCTCTGCTCTGCTGACCACACCAAGCCTTTCCCAGTGGCACATTGTCCAGAGCTGTGTTTTGGAGCTCTCAGGAGCCTTTGCTCCCCATTTCCACCTGCACATGTTCCAGAGCTGTGTTTTGGGACTTTGCTCCCCATTTCCACCTGCACAATGTCCAGAGCTGTGTTTTGGAGCTCTCAGGACCCCTGCTCCCCCTCCCTGCCCCATTTCCCAGCTCTCCCAGGCTCGGGAGCTCCCCGAGCTGACTCCATGCTCGTGTCCTCCTGTTCTCCTTGTCTCTGCAGCTGACAACTCCAAGGATTTGGCCACAGAGCTGGTGCATTATGGGTTCATCCACGAGGTGAGTCCCCAGGGCCCCTCAGGATCTCTGGGATCTCTGGGATCTCTGCTGCCTCCAGGCTCCGCTCCAGGAGCTGTTCCAGGGGGAGCTGCCCGCTGTGGCACGTGCTAATTAGCTGGAGCTTAAATAATTCTGAGTGGGAGGATCAGGGGAGCTCCCAGGGGAGGAGGCTGATTCCTGACTTAAGGAATCACAGAACCATTCCTTTGGGAAATGACCTCCGAGATTAACGAGGCCAAACGCGCGAGGCCACCCTGGTGACGTCCCCAGGTGCCACATCCAGGTGTTAATGGAACACTTCAGGGGTGGGCAGCCCTTTCCAGGAGGGATTTCTGCAATATCCTGCCCTGAGCTGCCCCAGCCCAGCCTGAGGCCGTTCCCTCTGCTCCTGTGCCTGTTCCCTGGGATAAATCCCAAATCCCCCCGGCTGTGCCCTCCTGGCAGGAGCTGTGCAGAGCCAGAAATTCCCCCTGAGCCTCCTTTGCTCCAGGTGAGCCCCTTCCCAGCTCCTCAGGAATTCTCCATTCCCTCCCCAGCTCTTCAGGGATTCTCCATTCCCTTCCCAGCTCCTCAGGGATTCTCCATTCCCTTCCCAGCTCCTCAGGGATTCTCCAGCCCTTTCCCAGCTCCTCAGGAATTCTCCATTCCCTTCCCAGCTCCCTCAGCCCCTCCTGGGGCTCCAATCCCAGCATGTGAATTGTTTTTAATGAATGGCTGTGATGGTGTTCACAGGGGTCCGAGGATGAGGGAAGAGATGAGAATCTTGGCTCCATGTTTCAGAAGGCTGATTTATTATTTCATGATGTTATATTGGGAGCCGGCTGATTTATTAAGATATTATGTTATGTTATATTACATTACATTACATTACCTTATATTATATTACATATTACATATTACATATTCTATTCTATTCCGCCCGGGCTGGGGGGGGCAGGGGAGCCCTTTGGGATCCCCCCGGGGCGCCTCAGTCCCCTGGGCTGGGCTCACAGGGCTTGGGAGCGGTGCTTGTGGAAGGCGCTCTCCAGGAACGCGGCCAGCTTCTCACAGTCGTCCTGCAAGCACAGACACAGGGGCTGAAATCCCTCGGCCACAGACGCGTCCTCTGGAAAATCCTCTCCTCGGGATTTTCCTCCTGAGGAGCTGAGAGGCCTCAGCAACAAAATGTAAACAGTGGTTAACATTATAATAATTAGTAAACAATAATTATCTGCTGCTGTGGAATGCAACAGGTGCATCTGGGATTGGTCTCATGTGGTTGTTTCTAATTAATGGCCAATCGCAGTCAGCTGGCTCGGACTCTCTGGTCAGTCACAGGATTTTATTGTCATTCCTTTCCTATTCCTTTCAAGCCTTCTGATGAAATCCTTTCTTCTATTCTTTTAGTATCGTTTCAATACAATATATATCATAAAATAATAAATCAGCCTTCTGAAACATGGAGTCAGATCCTCATCTCTTCCCTCGTCCTCGGACCCCTGTGAACACCATTAATTAAATTATTAATTAAACACCATTAACCACAGCCATTAATTAAAAACAATTCACATGCTGGGTAAACAATTCTCCAGATCACATTCCCAAGCAGCAAAACACGGAGAAGCTGAAGCTTCCCCGCCTCTCAGGAGGAAAGATCCTCCTGGCCAAAGGGTGGGACGGTGATCGCAGGGCTCTGAGGGCAAGGGAGGAGACGAGGATCTGACTCCATGGTTCAGAAGCATGATTTATTATTTAATGATATATATTATATTGAAACTATGCTAAAAGAATAGAAGAAAGGATTTCATCAGAAGGAAAGGGAAAGGGGAGGGAGAGGAGAGGAGAGGAAAGGAAAGGAAAGGAAAGGAAAGGAAAGGAAAGAGGAGGAAAGGGAAAAGGATCTTGTGACTCACCAGACAGTCTGAGCCAGCTGGGCTGTGATTGGCCATTAATTAGAAACAACCACATGAGACCAATCACAGATGCACCTGTTGCATTCCACACCAGCAGATAATTGTTGTTTACTAATTATTATAATGTTAACCACTGTTTACATTTTGTTGCTGAGGCCTCTCAGCTCCTCAGGAGGAAAATCCCGAGGAGAGGATTTTCCAGAGGACGCGTCTGTGGCCGAGGGATTTCAGCCCCTGTGTCTGTGCTTGCAGGACGACTGTGAGAAGCTGGCCGCGTTCCTGGAGAGCGCCTTCCACAAGCACCGCTCCCAAGCCCTGTGAGCCCAGCCCAGGGGACTGAGGCGCCCCGGGGGGATCCCAAAGGGCTCCCCTGCCCCCCCCAGCCCGGCAGGACCCGCCTGGGCCCCCGGGGACTCGCCCAGGCCGTGCTCGGGGCCGAGCCCAGGAATCCCGTCCTGGGATGTGCTCTGCTCCCTGCGCCCAGGGAGGCTGTGGGGAGGGGGCAGCACCCCCGGCAGCCCCTTCCCAGGGGGTTTGGGAGCTGCTGCAGGAGCCCCCAGCCGGATCCATGTCCCTCTGGGAAGGATCAGCCCCTCTCCTGCCGCTCCCACGGCTGATTTCTCCCCCTGTGCCATCTGGAGTGCTCCTTGCTGAGGGGAGGCGAGGGGAGGAGCAGGCTTGGAGAGCCCCGTGGAGCTTCCACCCGCCACATTCCGCTCTGGACCCCGACATTCTCCAGGTTTGGGGTCTCCGGTGTGCTGCCTGTGCTCAGAGCCCTCCCCGTGAGCTGGGGCTGTGTGAGCTGCGCGTGGCTCAGAAGGAATCCCTGACCCACCGCCAGGAATGTCACTGGTGCTCCACAGACCCCACAGAACTGTGCCCCAGCTCCCCCTGCAGCCTTCCACACCCTCTCAGAGGGAGCCCTGGTGCTGTTCCTGCCTGGCCTGGGGATGGGGCACTGCCCCTGGCACCACCCCAGGGCTGCCCTTCGCCAGGGACACACGGGCAGAGAGCTGCAGACGGGAATTGTCCCTGTGCGAGAGCCGTGTGGGGCTGCTCCAGCTGTGCCAGGGAGAGCTGGCCCTGAAATCCTGCTCTGTGCTGTGCCAGTGCTGCTCCTGCTGTGCCATCGGAAACAGGCCCTGAAATCCTGCTCTGTGCTGTGCCAGGGAGAGCTGGGCCTGAAATCCTGCTCTGTGCTGTGCCAGGGAGAGCTGGGCCTGAAATCCTGCTCTGTGCTGTGCCAGGGAGAGCTGGGCCTGAAATCCTGCTCTGTGCTGCTCCAGCTGTGCCAGGGAGAGCTGGCTCTGAAATCCTGCTCCTGCTGCTTCTGAAATCCTGCTCTGTGCTGTGCCAGTGCTGCTCCTGCTGTGCCATCGGAAACAGGCTCTGAAATCCTGCTCTGTGCTGCTCCTGCTGTGCCAGGGAAGGCTGCTCTGAAATCCTGCTCCTGCTGCTTCTGAAATCCTGCTCTGTGCTGTGCCAGAGAAAGCTGCTCTAAAATCCTGCTCCTGCTGTGCAGGGGAAACTGGCTCTGAAATCCTGCTCTGTGCTGGTGCTGCTCCTGCTGTGCCATAGGAAACTGGCTCTGGCACCCTGGTCCATGCTGCTCTGTGCCAGGGTTTGTGCCAGGGCTGCTCCTGCTGCCCCTACCAGGGAAATCTGCCCCTGGCACCCTGTGCTGTGCCAGTGCTGCTCCAGCTCTGCCAGGGAGATCTGCCCCTGGCACCCTGCTCTGTGCTGCCCTGTGCCAGTGCTGCTCCTGCTGTACCAGGGGAAACTGGCTCTGGCACCCTGCTCTGTGCTGCTGCTGCTCCTGCTGCTCCCTCTGTGCCAGGGAAATCCAGCTCTGGTGCTGTCCTGGTGATCTGCGCCACACTGGTGTCCATCCACTGCTCTGTGCCAGTGCTGCTCCTGCTGTGCCAGGGAAAGCTGCCCCTGGCACCCTGCTCTGTGCTGCTGCTGCTCCTGCTGCTCCCTCTGTGCCAGGGAAATCCAGCTCTGGTGCTGTCCTGGTGATCTGCGCCACACTGGTGTCCATCCACTGCTCTGTGCCAGTGCTGCTCCTGCTGTGCCAGGGAAAGCTGCCCCTGGCACCCTGCTCTGTGCTGCTGCTGCTCCTGCTGCTCCCTCTGTGCCAGGGAAATCCAGCTCTGGTGCTGTCCTGGTGATCTGCGCCACACTGGTGTCCATCCACTGCTCTGTGCCAGTGCTGCTCCTGCTGTGCCAGGGAAGGCTGCTCTGAAATCCTGCTCCTGCTGCTTCTGAAATCCTGCTCTGTGCTGGTGCTGCTCCTGCTGTGCCATCGGAAACAGGCTCTGAAATCCTGCTCTGTGCTGCTCCTGCTGTGCCAGGGAAGGCTGCTCTGAAATCCTGCTCCTGCTGCTTCTGAAATCCTGCTCTGTGCTGTGCCAGAGAAAGCTGCTCTAAAATCCTGCTCCTGCTGTGCAGGGGAAACTGGCTCTGAAATCCTGCTCTGTGCTGGTGCTGCTCCTGCTCTGCCAGGGAGATCTGCCCCTGGCACCCTGCTCTGTGCTGCCCTGTGCCAGTGCTGCTCCTGCTGTACCAGGGGAAACTGGCTCTGGCACCCTGCTCTGTGCTGCTGCTGCTCCTGCTGCTCCCTCTGTGCCAGGGAAATCCAGCTCTGGTGCTGTCCTGGTGATCTGCGCCACACTGGTGTCCATCCACTGCTCTGTGCCAGTGCTGCTCCTGCTGTGCCAGGGAAAGCTGCCCCTGGCACCCTGCTCTGTGCTGCTGCTGCTCCTGCTGTGCCAGGGAAATCTGCCCCTGGCACCCTGCTCTGTGCTGCTGCTGCTCACTCTGTGCTGCAGAAATCTGCCCCTGGCACCCTGCTCTGTGCTGTGCCAGTGCTGCTGCTGCTGCTGCTCACTCTGTGCTGCAGAAATCTGCCCCTGGCATCCTGCTCTGTGCTGGTGCTGCCCCTGCTGTGCAGGGGAAACTGGCTCTGGCACCCTGCTGGCGTTCTGTGCTGGTGCTGCCCGTGCTGCTCGCTCTGTGCTGGGGAAATCAGCTCTGGCACTGTCCTGGTGATCTGCACCACGCTGGTGTTCCATGCCAGTGCTCTGTGCCAGTGCTGCTGCTGCTGTTCGCCCTGTGCCGGGAACACTGGCTCTGGCACCCTGCTCTGTGCTGTGCCAGTGCTGCTCCTGCTGTGCCAGGGAGAACCACCTCTGGCACCCTGCCCTGTGCTGGTGCTGCTCCTGCTGTGCAGGGGAAACTGGCTCTGAAATCCTGCTCTGTGCTGGTGCTGCTTCTGCTCCACCAGAGGAATCCAGCTCTGGCACCCTGCTCTGTGCCAGGGCTGCTCATGCTCGGGGAAATCTGGCCCTGGCACCCTGCTCTGTGCTGGTGCTGCTCGTGCTGTGCCAGGGAAATCTGCCCCTGGCATCCTTGTCTCCACTGGTGCTGCTTCTGCTCCATCAGAGGAATCCAGCTCTGGCATCCTGTGCTGTGCCAGTGCTGCTCCTGCTGTGCCAGGGAAATCTGGCCCTGGCCCCCTGCTCTGTGCTGTGCTGAGCCACTGCTGCTGCTGCTGCTCCCCTGTGCTGCGGGAAGCTGCCCCTGGCCCCCTGCTCCCTGCAGGAGCTCCGTGTGCCAGCACCTGCCCTGCACTGCTCCTGCTGCAGCTGCATCCCACCGGGATTTCATCCACGCTCAGCCAGCTCGGGCTGCACTCCTGGCTTGGGCTGCAGCCCCAGCAGTGCTGCATTCCTGGTTTGGGCTGCAGCCCCAGCAGTGCTGCATTCCTGGTTTGGGCTGCAGCCCCAGCAGTGCTGCATTCCTGGTTTGGGCTGCAGCCCCAGCAGTGCTGCATTCCTGGTTTGGGCTGCAGCCCCAGCAGTGCTGCATTCCTGGTTTGGGCTGCAGCCCCAGCAGTGCTGCATTCCTGGTTTGGGCTGCAGCCCCAGCAGTGCTGCATTCCTGGTTTGGGCTGCAGCCCCAGCAGTGCTGCATTCCTGGTTTGGGCTGCAGCCCCAGCAGTGCTGCATTCCTGGTTTGGGCTGCAGCCCCAGCAGTGCTGCATTCCTGGTTTGGGCTGCAGCCCCAGCAGTGCTGCATTCCTGGTTTGGGCTGCAGCCCCAGCAGTGCTGCATTCCTGGTTTGGGCTGCAGCCCCAGCAGTGCTGCATTCCTGGTTTGGGCTGCAGCCCCAGCAGTGCTGCATTCCTGGTTTGGGCTGCAGCCCCAGCCCTGCTGCCTCCCCAGCCCTGCTCCATCCCCAGCAGTGCCAATGTCCCACCTGACAAATCAATAAAGCTCATCCCCACAAATCAATAAACCGTTCCCACAGCCTGCTTGTGATTCCTGACTCCCGAGGGCGGAGGGATGCAAGGACACCTTAGAGCTGCCCATTCCCCCTGGAGGGCTCTGCTCGTGATTCCCGACTCCCAGCAAGCCAAGGGGAGGGATGCAGGGACACCTCAGAGCTGCCCATTCCCAGTTCCCCTGGGGTCTCTGCTCCAGCCTGCTCGTGATTCCCGGCTCCTGGGAAGCCAAAAGGAGGGATACAGGGGAACTCCAGGGAAGCCAAAAGGAGGGACACAGGGAACTTCCACCTGCCCAGTCCCATTCCCCCTGGAGGGCTCTGCTCGAGATTCCCAGCTCCCAAGGGGGAAGGATGCAGGGAACCTCACAGCTGCCCATTCCCAGTCCCTCCACAGCAGCTCCCCGGGCCTGTGACATTCCAGCACATTCCAGCACATTCCAGCACAACCCAGCCCCTCCTCGGCACCTCCTGGCACACCCCTCCCTTATTCCATGGGTTTAACGGGGTTTAACACAGCCCTAAATCCATGGATTTAACGGGGTCCCACACAGCCCCAAATCCATGGTTTTCAGGGGTTTAACACAGCCCTAAATCCATGGATTTAACGGGGATTGAACAGAAACTGTTCCATGTCAGTAGCATGAATTCCCTGAACTTCAACCTCAAAGGGAGGTGAAGAAAAGTGTGCGTCAAAGTGAGAATGAGCCTGGACATACATTGCATACTCCAGCACCCTTTGTTCCCCCCTTTTTTCCTTTTTTCTTTTCTTTCTTAGCAGTTGCAGGAACATGAAAGTGAATTGATGAGTTTGTTTAAATGGCACAGAATCTAAAAGCAATTTGTGGTGACAAGGTCACATGGGGCAAGTGGAGGCTTTTTATAACTCTAAAGAGAGCTAGGGAGTATATCTACGATATATATACACACAGTGAGAAATACAAAATATTTTACTGTTAATGATACAGCCACAGAAAAAGAAATAGATTCAGCTCTACAGAGGATAATGTGTGAAATTATACCGAATTTCCCAGGCAAATTCAATATTTTCAGGATTTTTAAATGCGGGAAAAAAAGCAGCAAAGGAAAAATGCAGAATGCTCCCTTCCAGGGGATGTTTGGATTGGATATTAGGGAAAATTTCCTCACTGAAAGGGTGGTTGGAACACGCTGTCCAGGGAGGTGGTGGGGTCACCATCCCTCGAGGGTTTAAAAGATGTTAAAAGAGGGTTTGTAGATGTGGCATTTGGGGATATGGCTTAATGGTGGAGCTGGCAGGGTCACTTTAATGGCTGGTTAATTTTGCAGGTCTTTTCCAACCTTAACAATTCCATGATTCTTTAAGAGCAGAACAAGAACGGGACACACAAAAAAGGATTTACGCCTGGTTGAATAATAAATTCTAAATCAAAGAAAAGAAACACAACAGAAGGACTTGCCACAAGCACATGAATGCTTCTTAATACTTAATTAAAAGATGCCAGATTTAATGTTAATAATAACAATTTGCATACACACTTATTCGCTGTTAAAATAGAGTGGCCCAAGGCCTATTAAGATCTATAGGGTGATTCCTATTTTTTTTTAATATTTTTAGACACCTGTTTAGTTAAAAATGCATTGGACACCCAGGATAAAATGTTGCAGCTGATTTAGGACAGAAGTGGAACCTGGAGGAATGACCCTTAAATGGTGTCTAAACTGTGAAATGTCCTCCTCATGCTCCTCCCACAATGGGAAGCAGCCTTCTGTGGGTGTTTTCTTTACCAAAAGACCCCACAGATTCCAGGGCAAATTTTGCTCTATTTCAGGAGGATGAAATTCTTATTGAATGCAACAGCTTTGGACACACTGTCCAATACATATGGGTATCACAAACCTGAATTTTTCAATATTCCCCTTTCCTCAGGAAAACATCTCCTCATGTAGTGACCATTAGGCGAGTTATGGTTAACAATTAACAGCTAAAAGTCTGTTTTTCCTAGGGGGTGCTAATTAGCATTTGCAGCTTTTGTCTGGGGCTGTACCTCAGTTTTTATTTTCAGCCTGCACTCCATGCAGCACAGTTGTATGGGCTGTGCCTAATTCTTCTGGTTTGTAGCAACATATGGTCTTAAACTATTCTCATCAACTGTTATCATCTTCCTCTAGGAAGAGTCTGAACCTAGCTGAAAAGATATGAAAATATATGAAAATATATGAAAATAAATAAATAAGTAAATAAGAATAAATAAAATAAAAATAAAAATAAATGAAAATAAACAAAAGGAAATAAAAATTTAAAAATAAAGAAAATAAACAATAAATAAGATAATAAATCAATAAAAAATAAATAAAAAGTGAAGAATGATGGAATTTGGGTGCCTGGCACTCTGCCACAAGGCACACCTTGCCAACAAAGGATTAACCCTTAAAAGCAGGAGCCTGATGCATATTCATAGATCTCATGCATTATTCATGGCGTGTTTCTGCTTAATTTTAGCTCCCTCCTCATCTTGTAAATCAATTTCCTTGGTTCCTCAAAGATCTGAGTTTTCCCAATAAGGAGGCAATAACTCTTCTCTTGGGATCCTGGTGTTTGCTGTTATCTCTGCACAAAGAATTTCTGGAGTATCTTTTTCATTCTTTGGGCCAGTTACAAAAAGTATCTTACATCACGTAGTTCCTACTTTAATGTCATGCTACAGCCCAAAAATCACATTTACCACACTTCTTAAAAGAGATTCATAGAGCACTAATCAAAAGAGATTAATAGAGCACTAATTAAAAGAGATGAATAGAGCACAACTTTCCAACACAACACATATTGCGTTCATTTTAATAGTTGTGTGAAAAACACCAATCAGTTGTTTTTTAAAATGTTAAGAGTTTAATAGTAATGAAATGGTTCTAAAAGTAGCAATATAATTAGAGTAATAAAAATGTGAACAATTGACATTAGGACGATTTGAGACAATAGAAACAAAGAGTTACAGACATCTGGGTGCCTCTTTCTGGGCAAAATAAGCCCGAAAAAGGCCCCACGTTAACAGAGGATTAACCCTTAAAAGCCACAGCCTGTTGCATATTCATACACCTCATCCATGATGCATAAATTCCATTCAAGCACAGGATTCTGTCTGGGCAGTGTCAGCTTCTTCCTCTGAATCCTGACAGCGCCTTCGAGGCAGGAAGAAGTTCATTTCTCCTGATAGTGGAGCAATAAATTCTCTTTCTCTGAAAGGTTCAGGTGTCCTGTGGCTGCTGTCTCGCCGCGAGGCCTTTCTTTAAAAAAGTATCCCACACAGCATCCTTTCTATTTTAACATTTTGTTACAACCTAAAACTATATTTAACGCACTACTTTAAAAAATGAATACAGCATAACTTTCTAACACAGCACATGCAATATTCATTTTAAGATTTGCGAAAAGCCAATCATAAAATGCGCATTTTTCACACCTGCCATTTATGATTTATTGATCCGGTCCGCCCCCGTGACACATCCGGCTGCTACCGGGGGGGTTCCGCGGCTCCTCCCCCGGCTGCGACCAAAGGCCACCCGGCGCCTGTCGGATTTAGCACGTTTTATCCCGTTTTAGCTTGCTTTACCCGGGTTTAATGCATTTTAGCTGGTTTGAGCCCGTTTTATTCGGAGCCCGGCAAGGTAGCACCAGCAGCTTTGCACCTTCCCTGCGCTGGAGCCCCATTACCACGGGATTACACCGTATTTTATTTTATTTTGTTTCGTTTTATTTTGTTTTGTCTCGTCTCGTCTCCCCTCTCCGGCGGCGCTGGGCGGCGCCATCTTGGAATCAGCTGAGGTCACATGACACCCCCCCGAGATCTCGCGAGACCTCTCCTCGCGGGGGCCTCCAGCGCCG
>NW_005054680.1:167019-177015 GCF_000277835.1 Geospiza fortis | reverse complement strand
GCTTTAAACGCTTCTTTGGGCTCCTGTTCCCAAATCCATTGCTTTAAACGCTTCTTTAGGTTCCTATTCCCAAATCCATTACTTTAAACACTTCTTTGGGCTCCTATTTCCAAATGCAGCACTTTAAACGCTTCTCTTTGGGCTCCCGTTCCCAAATTCGCCTGTTTAAGTGCTCGGTGTTGGGCTCCTATTCCCAAATCCACTCGTTTAAACGCTGCTTTTGGGCTCCCGTTCCCAAATCCGCCTGTTTAAGTGCTCACTGTTGGGCTAGATTCCCTAAATCCACTTGTTTTGTGCTGTTTTTGTGCTCCCGTTCCTAAATTCGTCTGAGTGCTCGGTGTTGGATTCCCAAATCCGCTTGTTTAAATGCTGTTTTGGGTCCCCATTCCCAAATTCCTCTGTTTGAATGCTTCAAGTTGAGCTAGGTTTTCCAAATCCCCTTGTTTAAATACTACTTTTGCTCCTATTCCCAAATTTCCCTCTTTAAATGCACGCTTTGGGCTGGGTTTCCCAAATCCATTGCTTTAAATGCTGGTTTTGGGCTCCCATTCCCAAATCCACTTGTTTAAATGCTGTTTTGGGCTCCCATTCCCAAATCCACTTGTTTAAATGCTGTTTTGGGCTCCTGTTCCCAAATCCTCCTGGATAAAACCTGAACTCCCTGGTTTTCCGGGAGTTCTTTGTGGGCTCTGGGACATTTTTGGCTCTTTGCTGGGTGGCTGCAGGTGTGAGAGAGCAGGAATTTCGTGAGGGGCTGTTGGTTTTTGTGAGAAACGCCAGTCGCTTGTTTTTAAAATCTCAAAAGTTTAACGGTGACAAAATGGTTATAAAAATAGTGTGGAAAACGCCAATCACTTGTTTCTAGGATTTCGAAAGTTTAATAGTAATAAAATGGTTATAAAAGTAGTAATATAATTAGAGTAATAAAAATTTGAACAATTAGGATTAGGACAATGTGAGACAATAAAAACAGAGAGTTATGGACAGTCTGGGTACCGTGGTGTGCTGTGGGACAGAGCAGGGCCAGGGGATGTGTGGGGGGTTCTCAGGGGTTCCAGGATGGGACCTTGGTGTGCTGGGTGGGATTCTCAGGGAATGCAGGATGGATCCTTGGTGTGCTGGGTGGGATTCTCAGGGGTTCCAGGATCCTGTCCCTGGGTGTGCTGTGTGGGATTCTCAAGGGTTCCAGGATCCTGCCCCTGGGTGTGCTGGGTGGGGTTCTCAGGGGTTCCAGGATCCTGTCCCTTGGTGTGCTGGGTGGGGTTCTCAGGGAATGCAGGATGGATCCTTGGTGTGCTGGGTGGGATTCTCAGGGAATGCAGGATGGATCCTTGGTGTGCTGGGTGGGGTTCTCAGGGGTTCCAGGATCCTGCCCCTTGGTGTGCTGGGTGGCCAGGTGGAGATGGCATCTGGGGACATGGTCACTGCTGGCCTGGGCAGTGCTGGCGACAGTTGGACTCGGTGGGCTGGGAGGGCTTTTCCAATCTCAGCAATTCCATGATTCCACATCGCTTTGCTGGTCTGGTTTTCAGCTTGGCTGTGGCTCTGTGTGCTGCAGTTTGCAGCTCCAGCCTCCTCTGGTCCCGTGTCCCTGTTGGTGCCCTGGTGTTGCCATCATCCGTGTGTTCCTTGTGTCCCACTCCAGCCGTGGGGAGCACCTGCAGCTCTGGGTGCTGTCCAGACACCTGGAGAGCAGGATTTTGTCTTGGGAGGGTTTGTGTTCTGTCTGCTCCATGTTCACAACCCCTCAGAGAACCAGGAGTCTCATTCTTGCTGTGAAATAGGAGTCAGAATATTGAGGATATATCCTGGAATGGCTGGGCTGGCAAGGGAAGCTGTGGCTGCCCCATCCCTGGAAGTGTCCAAGGCCAGGCTGGAGCAACCTGGGGTGGTGGAAGGTGTCCCTGCCATGGCAGGGCGTGGAATGGGATGAGCTTTAGAGTCCCTCCAACCCAAACCATTCCATGGTTCTGTGACAATGCAGGAGAAGCTTTGCTTTAGGTGGTGGCTCCTGCTCTGAACGGAGGTTTTTCCATGGATCCTTTTACTTAGAGCAAAGACTTCCACAGGAACATGTCCAGGACCACAGGCTGGGGGTTGTCCCTGCTGGCTTTTGGGTGGTCGGTGGGAAATGTGGAGTTGAGAGAAGGAACCAGCTCTTTTTTGGTGGATGGTGCCACCAGAACCCATGTGAGCACCAAAGGCAGCGCCAAGTCCTGCTGCTGGGGCTGAGCTGGGGGTGCCAGCGCTGGATCAGGCTGGAATTGGGGTGCCAGCGCTGGATCAGGCTGGAATTGGGGTGCCAGCACTGGATCAGGCTGGAATTGGGGTGCCAGCACTGGATCAGGCTGGAATTGGGGTGCCAGCAGTGCCAGCACTGGGCTGCTGAATTGCTGGAGTCAGTCATTGTCCCAGCAGTGGGATCCATGGTCCCAGCAGTGGGATCCATGGTCCCAGCAATGGGATCACCATTCAGAAGTCAGTCATGGTCCCAGCAGTGGGATCCGTGGTCCCAGCAGTGGGATCACCATGCAGGAGTCAGTCATGGTCCCAGCAGTGGGATCACCATTCAGAAGTCAGTCACAGTCCCAGCAGTGGGATCCATGGCCCCAGCAGTGGGATTGCAATCGTAGTTCCAGAGGGCTGGAAGGGGACTTTAGACAAGGGCTTGGACTGACAGGACAGAGAGGAATGGCTTCCCAGTGCCAGAGGGCAGGCTCACATGGGCTATGTGGGAGAAATCCTTCCCTGTGAGGGTGGGCAGGCTCTGCCACAGGCTGCCCAGCGAAGCTGTGGCTGCCCCTGGATCCCTGGAAGTGTTCCAGGCCAGGTTGGACAGGGCTTGGAGCAGCCTGGCATAGTGGAAGGTGTCCCTGCCATGGCAGGGGGTGGGACTGTGTGAGCTTTAGGGTCCCTCCAAGGCATTCCATGATTCTGTGATTTGGAGAATTTTCAGAGAAGGTTTTAAACTGAGAACTTGAGAAAGCTGGGTCAGCAAAGCTGGGAGGGAGAAGGGAGGAGAGCATTGGTGGGGACGTTAGACAGTGAATCTGTTGAGGGGATGGAGATGACGTGAGCAAGGACTGGGGATTATCTGATGGTCTGTTCACAGCAAACGTGGCTGGAGAACTCTGTAAGTGTCCAACAATCTCTTGGTTTGTGCAGTTGCTGGGATGGCTTTCCCCACAGAGAGTGGTGGGAATATGAACTGGTTTTCCTGACATACAGCTGGGTTTGGGAAGGGTTTTTAGCCAGCTCTCATGTTCTGACATGAAGTGCTTTGATTTTCTGGGAAGGAAGACGGGTCACTCCTGTGAGAGCAGATTTCCCTGAGCACCTTCTGTTTCCTCAGGGCACGGAGTCCATTAAGATGGAGAACGGGCAAAGCACGGCAGCCAAGCTGGGGCTGCCCCCTCTCACCCCAGAGCAGCAGGAAGCTCTCCAGAAAGTGAGTAAAACTGGTGGGGATTTGCTCTTTGGGGGTGGTGGTGTGTTTTACTGTGCCTCTGACACTGGTGGGGCCAAAGGGAACTCACACTGGATCTGTGGGGTCGTGGCCATGCTGGAGGGTCCCACAGTCACATTTGGGGCCAGGAATTGCTTGGTTTGGTTTAGAGTTCATGGACACTTCTGGGAGCATGGTGGGGAATTGCTGTTGGGGTGGGTGAGAGTGGGTTTCATTTAAAAACTCCGTCAGTTCAGAAAAATGGCATCCCGAGTCAGATGGGAATTCTGAGCTAAGGTGTGGGTGCCACTGAGCAGCTCCAGGAGGACTGGAATTGGGATCTGCTCCAGCTGGCCTGTCACTGTCCACACCCAGAGTGGGACACATCCCAGAACATCCCTGTCCTCGGGGTGGCAGGGCCACAGAGCTGTGTCCTCAGGAGCATCTGTGTGCCTGTGCCACACAGCTGGCTGTCCCAGCTGTCCCTCTGTGTGAGCTGGCTGCCTCCCAGCCTCATTCCCTCTGGCTCCTCTGGAGCTGATGGATCCGAGCCCCCTTGTCCATTTCCAGTTCCCAAAGCACAGCCCTCAAACCCCTGGGTTAGATCCTCCTGTTCCTGGCAGCTCCCAAGCACAGCCAGGGACACCAGGAGCCAAGGGGTGGCCGAGTGTGTGTCCTGGGCACAGGCACAGCTGTGGGGGTGAGGTTTGCCTTGGCACTGAGCTCTGTGCGGGCACCCCGGAATCTCTGGCTTTGCCAGATTTGGGGAGGACTGAGGGAAAAACCCCAAGGGAGCCTTGTGAGGGCAGAGGTGAGCCAGAGATCAGCTAAGAGCTGGTGTGTTTTGGGAGCAAATCCAGAGGTGAGCAGAGCCAGGGAAGAGCTGGTGTGTTTGGGGAGCAGAGCCAGAGGTGAGCTGGGGCATTTAGGGAGCAGAGGAGAGCAGTGGTGTATTTTGGGGAGCAGAGCCAGAGGTGAGCTGGGGCATTTAGGGAGCAGAGAGAAGAGCCTGGTGTATTTTGGGGAGCAGAGCCAGAGGTGAGCTGGGGCATTTAGGGAGCAGAGAGAACAGCTCTGGTGTGTTTTGGGAGCAGAGCCAGAGGTGAGCTGGGGTGTGGTGGTGTTTGAGGGTCCCCAGGATGAGGGAAGAGATGAGAATCTTGACTCCATGTTCCAGAAGGCTGATTTATTATATTATGATATATTTTATAGTAAAAGAAAATTATATACTAAAACTACGCTAAAGAAATAGAAAGGAGACATCAGAAGCCTAGAAAGGAATGAATAATAAAATCTCGTGACAGACTCAGAGAGTCCGACACTGCTGGCTGTGATTGGCCATTAATTAAAAACAATTCACATGCTGGGTAAGCAGTTCTCCAAATCACATTCCAAAGCAGCAAAACATGGAGAAGCTGAAGCTTCCCAGCTCCTCAGGGGAAAAATCTTGGCAAAGGTATTTTCCAGAAAATGTGTCAGTGACACTGGGGCATTTAGGGAGCAGAGAGAAGAGCTGGGGCATTTAGGGAGCAGAGGCAGAGATGAACTGGGGCGTTTAGGGAGCAGAGCCAGGGAAGAGCTGGTGTGTTTTGGGAGCAAATCCAGAGGTGAGCAGAGCCAGGGAAGAGCTGGTGTGTTTGGGGAGCAGAGCCAGAGGTGAGCTGGGGCAGTTAGGGAGCAGGGAGAAGAGCTGGGGCATTTAGGGAGCAGATCCAGAGGTGAGCAGAGCCGGGGAAGAGCTGGCATGTTTTGGGAGCAGATCCAGAGCAGACTGGGCGTGCTGAGGGGGCAGAGCCCAGCACAGGGGCAGCCATGGGGAGGAGCAGGGAGCTGGAGCCCCTTCCCTCCTGTAGCAGCTGTCTGTGCAGAGGCTCTCTGAGAGGAGAGGACGGGACCGGAGGAGGCCGTGCCCGCCCGGCCCTGCAGGTAAGGGGCTGCGTGGGCTGCGGGGGCGGAAGAGGGCAACGCTGAGCTCCTGGTGCATGCTGCTTCCCTGGGCTGCTCCTCACCACACCCTCTGTGTCCCAGGGCCCTGGGGAGCTGGGGGCAGTGCCCTGGTGCTTAGGCATGGAGACCAGAAGGTTCTGGGAGCTGTGGAGGCCTCCTTCCCTGCCCTGCCATGCCGTGCTGCCCCTACAGCCCCTGTTTTCCTTGCAGGCCAAGAAGTACGCGATGGAGCAGAGCATCAAGAGCGTGCTGGTGAAACAAACCATCGCCCACCAGCAGCAGCAGCTCACCAACCTCCAGGTGAGAGCCCCCTGCGAGCCGCTCCCTGTGCCTCGTGCTCCCCCCGACACGGTGGAGTTCTCAGGGCCCTCGGAACCAGAGCACAGCCCTGAGCCTGCAGCTCCCCAGGCGCCCTGACTAACCTCACAAATTGCCCGCAGATCTCTCTTGTTCCGAGAGGAAATGGTTAAAAGTTCCTGTCCTGTTGGACGTCCCTTCTTGAGATACGAGAAGCTTCTGAGCCATGTTTGAGGTGGTGAAGGCAGAAGGGGTCCTGGGAACGGTGTCCTGTCACCATCTCCTCTGCCTGAGGGAGGGTCCCTGTGTCCCCGTGTCCCAGTGCTGCCCCATTTCCCTCCCCTGCACCCAGGTGCTCTCAATTCTGGAGAAGTTCTGTTGGCTGTTCCTGCTTGCACTGGAATGCCCATACGGGGAGAGCCCTTAACTGAGGTTTGACCTCCCCTCCTTCAGAGGTTTCTGGAACATTTCTCAGCGCCTTTCCTCAAAGTCAGGAAGCCCAAAACGAGGGCTTTGCCTGAGGAATCCCTGCGGATGCGCTCTCCCTGCCCGGCAGCCGAGGCCGTTTGGGGCTGTGCCTGGTTCTGAGGGTCTGCTCTAGTTGAGGGGCTCCTTTTAAATGCTGGGGGTGAACCAAGGACAGTGGTTGCAGAGGTTACTATTGCCTTGAGTCCCCCCTGGGATCCCACCCTGCTTCCCGAGGCAGCGGCAGCAGCACAACCCCACCCTGGCCTGGTGGGACCGGACTCGGCAGGGTCCTGGCGCCGGACACTCCTGGGGACCAGGCAGTGAGGGCCGAGGAAGGAGAGGCCTCTCGCAGGTGCCCCTGCGCCGCCGCTCTGCTTGAGTTTGTACGAACAGCCGTAGTATGCTCAGCTCCAACAGACTGAACTCTGTCTTTACTGTCTTTCAGATGGCAGCAGTGACAATGGGCTTTGGAGATCCTCTCTCACCTTTACAATCGGTCAATAGACATATTCACTTCTTCTGGGGCACTTGTCTTAGTCAGGGCCTAGCGTGGGGACGTTCGTAGTGGTGCCAATGCTCTTGTCCGCGCCCAGCGCAGCCCTCCCACATCCCCACGTGTACTGGACACGCCCAGGAGCAGAGCGAGGTGTCACTGCCCCGAGAAGACCCCAGGCTGTGCAGTCTGCGGGGACACTGCCACTCGGGGGCACAGACAGCTTTAGATTTCCACCAGTTCTGAACACACCCGTGAAATTGTGGGAGCTGCATTTCTAGGGATGCTACAGTTCTGAGGTCCCGACCTAAAACTAACGGCCAAGGTAACTCACCAAGGGGCGACTTGTTGTGGAACGACCTCCCAGCAGCCAGAGCCGGCCGGTGCTGGGGAGGGCCGGGGTGCCGGAGGTTGGCAGAGCATGGTGCAGCCCAGGCTCAGACTCTCTTTACTGTGCACGCTCCAGACCAGGGCAGTATGGCACGTTCTGAGTGCAGCCAAAGCAGGATGGAAGGGACAGAACTGCAGGACTGATCAGAGAACTCCTGTGAGCCTTTGTGCCCCTTCTAATCAGAGGCCACAAAGAGTTGAATGACTTGGCACAAGCCATCCCCTCCTTTTTCTGGACAGAGTGTCCTGTGACTCCTCTGTGCACCCAAAGGTTCACTTGTAAATTCATTTGCACATTTGTAAATACCTCTGTGGCTTGCTGGACTATGAGATTTGTGCCTGGTGTAAAACTCAGGCAGAGATTGAACTCCAAGGAACAGGGCACTGAGGTGAAATGCCCAGTCTCCCTCTCGTGGCAGTGGGTGGTGTGTCGGTGGGGAGCCAGCGTGGCTGTTCTGGGGCAGGGCAGGTTTGGAGTGGAGCAGAGCAGCCTTCTTGGTGTGGGTTTGGCAGAGATGGTGTTGGAGCCCTCGTGCCCAGGAACTCCCCACATCCCTGGAGCTGCTGCCTGACAGTGCAACTGCAGCAATTTGGCTTAGATTGTCTCTGGCTCATTCTCCCCGGCTGGGCACAGCTGAGTTGGTGGCACTGGGCTCAGTGACCCCTTTTCCTCAGCCGTTCCTCCCTGGGCAGTCACAGGTGGACACAGCCCAGGAGCAGGAGCCTGGTGCAGTTCAGAGCAGTCAGGATATCCCATTCTTGGCAGGTGCTTCATCCCAGAGCCCACTCAGAATGCACAAAGTGCAAACAGCCCCCTGTCCAGCACTTTTCCTGTTGCCAGGGTTCCCCAGTCCCTTTGTGGAGGCAGCACAGCCTGAGCTCCCTGAGCTCTGGGTCTCAGAGCCTGAGTGGCAGTTTCCCATGGGCTCAGTCCTCAGTGTCACAGTGTGAGATTCC
Organism: Geospiza fortis; assembly: GCF_000277835.1. NCBI lineage: Eukaryota > Metazoa > Chordata > Aves > Passeriformes > Thraupidae > Geospiza > Geospiza fortis. The sequence goes on along the minus strand of NW_005054680.1, from coordinate 169,018 downwards.
CATGTCCCTTCACCATCTCCTGGTGTCACCGTGTCATGACTGATGCTCGTGGTGAGGGTTGTGCATCACCTGCTTTGGTTACAAGAGCACCCCAAGGTGGGGTTTTGGCTGTCCCTAAAATAACCTCCGATCCCTTTAGAGCAGCATTGCACAGCTACAGGTGGGGGCTGCTGCCTGGCTGAGGCTTCAGGTGCTTCTCCATGTGACAGGAGGAGAAGGAGGCGCAGGGAGCAGTGAGATCAGCCTGGGGGCTGCTGAGAGCGCTGAGATGTCCGGGCAGGAGGCCCTGACACCGACCTGTGCTGAGCTCAGGGGCCCAGGGCACATCCCCCACCCAGATGCTCCTGCTGGTGACCCCCAGACGCAGAGTCAGCACAGCCCATCTCAGCTCTGCCTTCTGCAGACTCAAAATCCCAGGGTCATTGAGGCTGGAAAAGAGCGCCAAGGTCATCGAGTCCAAGCTGTGCCTGATCCCCACCCTGTCTCCAGCCCAGGTGTTCCCTGGACACCTCCAGGGATGGGGACTCCACACCTCCCTGGGCAGCCTCTTCCAGTGCCTGACCACCCTTTGCAGGAAGGAATTCTTCTGCTGTTTGAAAATCCCGAGTCCTCCTCGCTCCCCCAGCTCTCCTTTAGGGTCCTGTGGCAGGGCAAGGTGGGCATTTCCTCCTGCAGAGGCTCCTCGGGGGAGGCACCTCCCTGGACACCCAGGGTGACACTGGTGGTGGCTCTGAGCCCCTCAGCAGATGAGCTGCAGACTGAGGGGCTCTCCAAAGCTGGGGATGTGCTGAGCACCTGGCAGAGCAGCCAGCCTCTGTGCTGCATGTGTACGTGCCATAGTCCTGCTGGTCACAGCCTGCAGAGTAAAGAGAGCCGTGGCCCAGCCGTGCTGGGAAATCCTTAGCCAGGCAGGGGGCAAGCTGGATGGCACCCCAGGAGCAGCAGCTGGGGCTGGATGGCACCTCAGCAGCAGCAATTGGGGTTTAATGTCACCTCAGGAGCAGCAATTGGGGCTGGATGTCACCTCAGGGGCAGAGTCTGGGGCTTGATGTCACCTCAGGGGCAGCAATTGGGGTTCAGTGTCAGCTCAGAAGCAGCAGCTGGGGTTTAATGTCACCTCAGGAGCAGCAATTGGGGCTGGATGTCACCTCAGGGACAGAGTCTGGGGCTCGATGTCACCTCAGGGATGGAGTCTGGGGCTCGATGTCACCCCAGGGACAGCAGTTGGGGTCTGATGTCGCCTCAGGGACAGTCTGGGCTGAGAGCTGTCCCTGTTTGCAGTGGCCTGTATGGAATGGCAGGAGTCAAACCCTCCCAGGCCGTTTCCAGTGGCAGTCCTGGACAGGAGCAGTAGGGAGCAGGAGTCCCTCAGTACAGGCTGTGTCCCTGCTGCTGTGCCTGTCACCGATGAGCTCTCCCTCCTTTTGGGCTGCAGCATCCCCAGGCACAGCTCCTGTGCTCGTTGGGGCACCCCAGAAATCAGCCTTGAGGAGGCCCTGAGTGCTTTCCCTCTGCCCCGGGGGTCCCCAGGCGTGGCACAGCTCCTGTGCTCCTTAGGGCACCCCAGAAAAGGTCTCCTGAGGGCCCTGCTTGCAGCCCCTCTGCCCTGGGGTGCTAGGGAGGGAAGGGGGGCTCAGAGCTCCCTGCTGTGCTGCAGGGCAGGGCCAGAGGCATCACCTGCTGCTGCTGCACTTGCTCTGCACCAGCCTCTCCGTGCCCCAGGTGTGTCCCACCTGCCCCAGAGCCGTCCCCTCCCGTGCAGGCAGTGACTCCTCCAGAGCCCCGAGGTGTGGCCGCATCTCCGGGGCCACGTCCCTCAGCAGCTCTAGAGCTGCTCTGGGGGTGACAGACACGAAGGACAGACACAGTGTGCTCTGCTTTTGGGATCCCTCCCGTGAGGAATGGCTGGATTTGTCTCGAGAGCAGGTTTCCAGGCAGACGTAGGGCACCGTGGCAGGAACCCTGTGTGCAGCGCCCGCGTGGCGGGGCTGCCCCAGCG
>NW_005054680.1:159339-166517 GCF_000277835.1 Geospiza fortis | reverse complement strand
TACGTGGGCTCCATCTACTACGAGCTGGGGGAGGACACCATCCGCCAGGCCTTCGCCCCCTTCGGGCCCATCAAGAGCATCGACATGTCCTGGGACTCCGTCACCATGAAGCACAAGGTGGGACGGGGCTGCTGGGAGGGTCCCTGCCTGCGGCAAGGGGTGCAGCCGGAGGAGTTTTAAGGTGCTGTCCCAGCCAAACCCTTGTGGGATTGCCTGGGTCTGGCAAAGAGGAGGAGAATTGTCCTGGGAAGGGATGGAATTCCTTGGGGGCAGCAAGAGCTGGTGCTGATGGCCCAGTGATGAGGCATTTTGGGGTCTTCTGCAAGGACATTTCTTTCAGCCATGTGTCCTAAACACAAAATATGCAGCTGTGCAGAATTTTGGAAGGAATCCTTCCCTGTGAGGGTGGTGAGACCATGGCACAGGTTTCCCAGAGAATCTGTGGCTGTCCCGTCCCTGGAAGTGTCCAAGGTCAGGCTGGATGGGGTTTGGAGCAGCCTGGTCTAGTGGAAGGTGTGGAACTGGATGGGCTCTAAGGTCCCTACAACCCAAACCTTTCCATGATTCCTTGATTCCCAGACCTCAAGGAGCATCCTCCTCTCTTCAAGGCTTTCCAGATGCAGCCAGGAGAGGAAAGAGCCTCTATCCCTGTGAAGAACAGGCTCCTTTTAGCACTGAGGATGAATGTTTGCAGCTCCCTGATCTGCTGAGGGCAGGATTCTCTGGTGGGAGCTGGGGGTGTGTGGGGTGAAGTGCATGGAATCAGAGTCATTGAGGTTGGAAAAGAGCTCCCAGGGCACTGAGTGCCACACTCAGTCATTCACTGGACATCTCCAGGGATGGGGACTCCACATCTCCTTGGACAGCCCCTTCCAATGCCTGCCCACCCTTTCAGTGAAGAAATTCCTCCTGCTGTCCATCCTGAAGCTCTGGAGGTGCTGACAAGGCAGCAGCCCTTAGTTAGGCGGGGTTTTGCTGCAGGGCCTCAGAGTCTGAGGGGCTCCAGAATCAGATGTCCTTGGGGGAACCTCTGCTGGCATTTTATACCATATTAAAATGCTTCTTCAAGGAATCTCCTTGGGCCACGAGCAGGAATCAGGGAGGTGGGAATCAGTTCCTGTAGGTCCATGGGCAAGCTTGGCACAGCTGGAGTGACTGACAGGTGTCTCCTCCCATTGCAGGGCTTTGCCTTTGTGGAATACGAGGTTCCCGAGGCCGCCCAGCTGGCCCTGGAGCAGATGAACTCTGTCATGCTGGGGGGAAGGAACATCAAGGTGAGTAACACGCCTGCTCTGAAAATTCCTGCTTCTCTTTTCCTGGTTCCATGCCTGGAAATGCTCCCCACAGCCCTGTGGTGGGGGAAGGAGCCTAAAGACTGTTCCCTGATGGACCTTGATGGCCAGCATGGGGCACACGGTGGCTCTGGGTGCCTCCTCCCCAAGGAGAAACCTGCAAGTCCCACCTGAGAGTGGCCCCAGGGACTACACTCAGGTTTTCCCACCCACACATGGAATTCTTATGATGACAAAGCAAAGGGGATTCTTTATATCTTTTATGGTGTCTCTGACACGCCCTGAGTGTGAGCAGAGTGCCATGGCCCAGGGGGTTTAGGAGAGAGGGAGGAATGCTGTGGTTTGGTGGCAGAGTGCTGCTCAGTCCCTGGGAGTTTGTGTTTGTCAGGTGAGGGAAGGTAAATGGGTACAGGGAGGAGGGAGCAGAGCCCAGGACCCGGTCAGTGCAGGCTGTTCTGGACCTGTTCCCTCTGAGCTGAGCTGTGCACAGGCAGGCAGGGCCAGGTGCTGCCCTGCTCCATGGGCTGCCCATACCACAGAATAATGGGGCTGTTCTGGACCTGTTCCCTCTGAGCTGAGCTGTGCTTTGCACAGGCAGGGCCAGGTGCTGCCCTGCTCCATGGGCTGCCCATATCACAGAATAATGGGGCTGTTCTGGACCTGTTCCCTCTGAGCTGAGCTTTGCACAGGCAGGCAGGGGCCAGGTGCTGCCCTGCTCCATGGGCTGCCCATACCACAGAATAATGGGGCTGTTCACATGGGAAAATCCCTCCCAGCCCATCGAGCCCAGTCTGTCACCAGCCCAGAGCGCTGAGTGCCATGTCCAGCCATTCCTTTGATGTCTCCTGGGGTGGGGACTCCAGCACCTCCCCTTCCAATGCCTGAATGCCTTTCCTTGAAGAGATTCCTCCTGATGTCCAGCCTGAGCCTCCCCTGGCACATCTGGAGGCTGTTTCCCCTTGTCCTGCCCCTGTTCCCTGGAGCACAGCCTGACGCCCCCGGCTGTCCCCTCCTGTCAGGAGCTGTGCAGAGCCACAGGATCCCCCCTGAGCCCCTTCCCAGCTCCCCCAGGTACTCCAGGCCCTTCCCAGCTCCATTGCCACCCTGTCCTGCAGGTGGGGAGGCCCAGCAACATCGGGCAGGCTCAGCCCATCATTGACCAGCTGGCAGAGGAGGCCCGAGCCTTCAACCGCATCTACGTGGCCTCGGTGCACCAGGACCTGTCCGACGACGACATCAAGAGCGTGTTCGAGGCCTTTGGCAAGATCAAATCCTGCACCTTGGCCAGGGACCCCACCACAGGGAAGCACAAAGGCTACGGCTTCATTGGTACAGCCGGCTGGGGCTGGGGCAGGGCAGGGCAGGGCAGGGGGTGTCCTCTGCTCCTGGGGCTGGGATTTCCACCCTGGGGAGGGAGTTACGCCAGGGGAGGGTGTCCTGGTTCGAAAAGGAAGTGAGTTTTTTGGGAGTTTGGTGGTCAATAAATTTGGAGCAGGTCAAGGCTGGATTTAAAAATATAATTTATGGTGACTGTGAGGGGGTGAGGTGCTAGGACAGGGTGCCCAGAGGAGCTGTGGCTGCCCCAGCCCTGGCAGTGCCAAGGCCAGGTTGAACAGGCTTGGAGCAGCCTGGGACAGTGGAAGGTGTCTGTGGCAGGGAGTGGGGCTGGAAGGTCTTTGAGGTCCCTTCCCACCCAGACCATTCCATAATTCCATGACTGAACAAGGGAAGGCTCATTAGTGAATGGTCTCCTCCTGCAGAGTACGAGAAGGCCCAGTCCTCCCAGGATGCCGTGTCCTCCATGAACCTCTTTGACCTGGGGGGTCAGTACCTGCGCGTGGGCAAGGCCGTGACCCCCCCAATGCCGCTCCTGACCCCTGCCACACCTGGAATGGCACAGGGGCAGCTCAGATGAGGCACAGAGACAGCTCAGGTGAGGCACAGGTAAGACATGGGGATGGCTCAGAACATGGCAGAGGTGAGACATGGGGATGGAACAGGGGAGGCACAAGTGAGACATGGGGGTGGAACAGATGGGACATGGGAGTGGAACAGGGGAGGCAGAAGTGAGACGGGGATGGCACGGGGACAGCTCAGATGAGGCGCAGGTGAGACATGGGGATGGCTCAGGGGAGGCACAGGTAAGACATGGGGATGGAACAGGGGAGGCACAGGTGAGACACAGGGATGACACCTCCACTGCCCCAGGGTGTCCCAGCCTGGCCTGGGCACTGCCAGGGACCCAGGGGCAGCCACAGCTGTGCCAGGGCCTGCCCACCCTGCCAGGGCACAATTCCCAATTCCCAATCTCCCACCCAGCCCTGCCCTCTGGCAGTGGGAGCCATTCCCTGGCTCCTGTCCCTCCAGGCCCTGACGAGTCCCTCAAATGAACAAATTCAGAGAGAAGTAAATGTGGAGGTTTTCAGCAGGTGAAGAATTAGTTTAGGGAAACGAGGGGTTTGAGTTTGGAGTCATCACATCTGTGTGCATAATTTAAATTCTCTGTGGGGTCAGTCAGTGATACAAAACCAAACTGTGATTTTTGTAGGATTTCAAAGGCATTAAAGCAGAGGGGCTGGAACGAGGTGAGCTTTAAGGTCCCTTCCAGCACAAGCCACTCCAGGATGCCGTGATTGCAGATCACACTCTGTCCCAGGGTTTCACACGTGGAGGCTTGTCCCTGGCAGTGGGGAATCTGAGACACCAGGTTTTGGAATCATCTGGCACAGCTGATGAGAGCTTTATTCCAAGAACTGGTGGGGAAGGGTGGAGGGAATTCCTAGTCTGGAAATCAAGCCAGCAGTGAGGGAAAAATGTTTGCAGGAGAGGCTGAAAGAAAGCAGGGGAGGACCTGGAGGGGGTGAGGGCTGGGGGCAGGAGCAGCACTCTGGCTGAAGGTCTCACCTGTACAGGGTGGAACAGGCCTGGGATGGCTTTAGGCTGCTAAAAACAGGGAAAGGCAGAGCTGGGGTGGGTTGGATATTGATGCAGAACTCGGGTGCTCTGATTTTGTTTTCCTGAAGTACCAGGAGCTCCTGGGTGGGAGCACTGGGCACAGATGCCCAAGGCTGTGCCCCCCTCCCTGCCTTGGGCAGCAGGATCCCCCCATGGCCCTGCAGCCCGTGGAGCAGGACAATTGCAGCACTGTTTGTGTTGTGGGGTTTTCTTGGGCAGGAATTGCTGGTCAGTGCAGCCCCTGGTGCTGCTGCAGCAGAGCTGGGGCTCCAAAAGGCTTTTTGGGGAATGCTCCCCTGAATCAAAGGTGAGGGCGGGAGTGGGAGGAGCTGCCCCTCCTGTGGAACTCACAGGTCCCCAGGAGAGATTCCAGAGGTCTGGGAAGCTCTGCAGTCAGGGCAGGGAGGAAGGTGAGACATGGCTGGATCAGAAGCACTTTGGGAAGGGAGAATGGACTCTGCTGGAGTGAAATGGAGGGGATGTGGTACAGACACGGGTAAATCCTGCTGTTCTGTCAGGAAACTGCAGGATCTGTTCCTGTCAGGAGAGTGGCACTAAAGAGAGAGCAGCAGGGTCACCCCTGTCTGCCAGAGGGAGGAAAAGTCAGGCTTGCAGGGAAGTGAAGGAACCAAAAGTACTGGGAGAAGTTTTTTAGCCATTTCCAGTGGAGCCAGAAATTCCAGTGGTTTTGTTCCAGCACTCATTAGGAGCTTCATCTCCAGTGGAAATAGGAATAACCTTGTGGGCACTGGGAGCAGAGCCCTGATGGGATGGGCTGGATGCCAGGGCATTTATGTAGGGGAGAGCTGGGATATCACAGCAGTCACAGATCCACTAACATCTGGGATGGAGGGACAAACCTTGGGATCTGCTCTGCCACATCAGGGGTTACAGGAGCCCTGAAAATACAAGGGGGAGGAGGATGTGAGCAATTAAACCAGGACTGACAATTAAACAATGGCCTGGAAAGCAACAACAGCCAAAACCATGGGGATCCTGGGCTGTGGTTTAGGCACATCATTTCAGTACTTCCGTGGAAGTGCTTACTGTTCAGCTGGATGTTCCTCCTGGATGTTGGAGTTCTGGGTGTCTAGAGTCAGGGTGTTCCTTGGGATTGGAGTTCCTGGAGGAGGTTTTTCTTCCTTGGGATTGGATTCCAGGAGGAGCTTTTTCTTCCTTGGGATTGGATTCCAGGAGGAGGTTTTCTTCCTTGGGATTGGAGCTCCAAGAGGAGCTTTTTCTTCCTTGGGATTGGATTCCAGGAGGAGGTTTTCTTCCTTGGGATTGGAGTTCCAGGAGGAGGTTTTTCTTCCTTGGAATTGGAGTTCCTGGAGGAGGTTTTTCTCCCAGGGTACTTCAGAGTTTCTGTGTCCCTGCTGGGCTGGGTGACACCTTTGCCTTCCCTCACAGCCCTGGGAGCTCCTGGGGATGGGAGTGTTGGGAATTTCGGGGTGCAGGGAGCTGAGCCTGGCTGGCTGCTCTGCTCCTGGGATGGGAGTGTTGGGAATTTCGGGGTGCAGGGAGCTGAGCCTGGCTGGCTGCTCTGCTCCTGGGGATGGGAGTGTTGGGAATTTCGGGGTGCAGGGAGCTGAGCCTGGCTGGCTGCTCTGCTCCTGGGGATGGGAGTGTTGGGAATTTCTGGGTGCAGGGATGGGGCAGGGCTACCCCAGGTTTTCCCTGTGTCCCCAGGAAGCCGTGGCAGGAGCTGCAGTGCTGGGCACGCTGGCCACCCCGGGGCTCGTGTCCCCTGCCCTGACGCTGGCCCAGCCCCTGGGGGCCCTGCCCCAGGCTGTGATGGCTGCACAGGCCCCTGGTGTCATCACAGGTGGGTCACCTGTCTGCAGGCACCTGTGTGTGTCCCCTTCTGTCCCCTCTTGCTGGCCCCGGTGTCCCTTCCTCCTGGCACCCGTGTGTGCTCTGCCCTTGTCACCTCTGTGTGTCGCCTCCTCCTGTCACTGATGTGTGCTCTGCCCTTGTCACCTCTGTGTGTCCCCTCCTCCTGTCACCTCTGTGTGTCCCCTCCTCCTGTCACTGATGTGTGCTGTGCCTCTTGTCACCTCTGTGTGTCCCCTCCTCCTGTCACCTCCTTGTGTCCCCTCCTCCTGTCGCCTCTGTGTGTCCCCTCCTGTCACCCGTGTGTGCTCTCCCCCTGTCACCCGTGTCCCTTTTGCACAGATGGCAGCACTCTGTGCACTCTGTGCCTGGAGCCACATGAAGCCTGGGCAGGAGCTCGGGTGTTTTATGGATTCATTCTGGTGTCCAATAGATGGGACAGGCTGTGGTTCCCAGCAGGAACACCTGGCTTGGGGGAAAAGCTGGGAAATTGGCACTGGGGGTCACTGACCACTGCCCAGGTGTCACTGACCATTGCCCAGCTGTCACTGACCACTTCCTAGCTGTCACTGACCACTCCCCAGGTGTCACTGACCATTGCCCAGCTGTCACTGACCATTGTCCAGCTGTCACTGACCATCACCCAGCTGTCCCTGACCATTGTCCAGCTGTCACTGACCATTGCCCAGCTGTCACTGACCATTGTCCAGCTGTCACTGACCATCACCCAGCTGTCACTAACCATCACCCAGCTGTCACTGACCACTGCCCAGCTGTCACTGACCATTGCCCAGCTGTCACTGACCATTGCCCAGCTGTCACTGACCATTGCCCAGCTGTCCCTGACCATCGCCCAGCTGTCACTGACCATTGCCCAGCTGTCACTGACCACCCTCCTGTCCCCGTGCTCTCCCAGGTGTGACCCCTGCCCGGCCGCCCATCCCGGTGACCATCCCGCAGGTGGGCGTTGTGAACCCCATCCTGGCCAGCCCCCCAGCGCTGGGGCTGGTGGAGGTGAAGAAGGAGAATAAGGAGGAGGAGGAGGTGTTCCAGGAGTCGGAGCGGCCGGAGATGCTGAGTGAGCAGGAGCACATGAGC
>NW_005054680.1:158470-158929 GCF_000277835.1 Geospiza fortis | reverse complement strand
CCCAGACCCCAGCTGTCACTAACCATCACCCAGCTGTCACTGACCACTGCCCAGCTGTCACTGACCATCGCCCAGCTGTTACTGACCATTACCCAGCTGTCCCTGACCATCACCCAGCTATAGCTGTCACTGACCATCGCCCAGCTGTTACTGACCATTACCCAGCTGTCCCTGACCATCACCCAGCTATACTGGCCACTGCCCAGGTGTCACTGACCATTGCCCAGCTGTCACTGACCATCACCCAGCTGTCACTGACCATTGTCCAGGTGTCACTGACCATTGCCCAGCTGTCACTGACCATTGTCCAGGTGTCCCTGACCATTGTCCAGCTGTCACTGACCATTGCCCAGCTGTCACTGACCATCGCCCAGCTGTTACTGACCATTACCCAGCTGTCCCTGACCATCACCCAGCTATACTGGCCACTGCCCAGGTGTCACTGACCACTGCCCCGCT
>NW_005054680.1:147252-158208 GCF_000277835.1 Geospiza fortis | reverse complement strand
GGGCACCCACAGCACCTCTGAGCTCACCCACAGCAGCTCTGAGCTCAGCAACGGCAGTTCAGGGCACCCACAGCACCTCTGAGCTCACCCACAGCACCTCTGAGCTCAGGGGCACCCACAGCACCTCTGAGCTCACCCACAGCAGCTCTGAGCTCAGCAACGGCAGTTCAGGGCACCCACAGCACCTCTGAGCTCACCCACAGCACCTCTGAGCTCAGCAACGGCAGTTCAGGGCACCCACAGCACCTCTGAGCTCACCCACAGCACCTCTGAGCTCAGCAACACCCACAGCACCTCTGAGCTCAGGGGCACCCACAGCACCTCTGAGCTCAGCAATGGCAGTTCAGGGCACCCACAGCACCTCTGAGCTCAGGGGCACCCACAGTGCCTCTGAGCTCAGCAACGGCAGTTCGGGGCACCCGCAGCACCTCTGAGCTCAGGGGCACCCACAGCACCTCTGAGCTCACCCACAGCACCTCTGAGCTCAGCAACACCCACAGCACCTCTGAGCTCAGGGGCACCCACAGTGCCTCTGAGCTCAGCAATGGCAGTTCGGGGCACCCACAGTGCCTCTGAGCTCACCCACAGCACCTCTGAGCTCACCCACAGCACCTCTGAGCTCAGGGGCACCCACAGTGCCTCTGAGCTCAGCAATGGCAGTTCGGGGCACACACAGTGCCTCTCAGCTCACCCACCGCAGCCCATCCCTGCTCAGCGCCCGGGGCTGCCACGGCCCGTGGAGCCCTGCTCCCATTCTGTCACTTGCCATCAGAGCACTGGAGCAGCACTGTCACACTCTGCCCGTGGGTGCTGCAGGGTGCTGGGCACCCACTGCCCACCCTGCACCCGTGTGGGACACCCTGGTGCGCTCAGGGGCATGTGGCCGTGTTCACAGGGGTCTGAGGATGAGGGAAGAGACGAGGATCTGACTCCATGTTTCAGAAGGCTGATTGATTATTTTATGATATATATTATATTAAAACTATACTAAAAGAATAGAAGAAAGGATTTCATCAGAAGGGTAGCTAAGAATAGAAAAAGAATGGAATGATAAAGGCTTGTGACTTGGACAGAGTCTGAGCCAGCTGACTGTGATTGGCCATTAATTAGAAACAGCCACATGAGACCAATCACAGATGCACCTGTTGCATTCCACAGCAGCAGATAACCATTGTTTACATTTTGTTCCTGAGGCCTCTCAGCTTCTCAGGAGGAAAAATCCTGAGGAAAGGATTTTTCATAAAAGATCTCTGTGACAGGGGCACCCACAGCAGCTCTGAGCTCAGCAGTCTGGGACATCCACAGCACCTCTGAGCTTGGGGGCACTCAGGGGCACCTGCAGGTTCCTCTGGGGCACCCAAGGAACACCTGGGGGGACTCAGGGGCACCTGGCCTTGCTCTTCAGGATTGATTTACACGGGCCCGGAGTGCCAGGACAAGGGAATGGTTTCCCACTGCCAGGGATCAGGGTTAGGTGGGATTTTGGGAAGGAATCCTTCCCAGTATTCCATGTAATCAGATCATATAATATCCCAATAATGAGGGATGTAAGGCCCTGGCACGGGGTGCCCAGGGAAGCTGTGGCTGCCCCATCCCAAGGCTGGGCAGGGCTTGCAGACCCCTGGGATGGTGGAAGGTGTCCCTGCCCATGGCAGGGGATGGGACAGGATGGGCTTTTGGTCCCTCCATCCCAAACCATGCTGGCATTCCATGATCTTCCCCGAGTCCCTTGGAGGGCTCCGAGCAGGCCCTGGTGAGGAGTCTCTGGCTGAACCCTGGTGTCACTGGATCAAACCCTGGTGGCCTTTGGGCTGGGAGGGTGGCACAGGCCAGGCCAGTCTGTCCCAGAACCAAGTTCACCTTTGCCCCGGAACATTCCATAGTGGGGTGAGTCCTGTGCAGAACCCCAGAGGAGCCCCCAGTCTGGTGACAGGGTGGGCCTTGGTTGGACTCAATGTTCTTGGAGGTGTTTTCCCACCTGAATTGATTCTGTGAATCCCTGAGGTGTTGATCAAACAGAAGTTCATGGGAATTGCAGTGAGGAAGAGGACAATGAGGGATAGAAAAAGAGCATTGAGCTGAGCAATGGATTCATGGATTTTTGTGGGGGCTGTTGGAGGGGACTCGGTGATCCTGCCTGGGCGTGTCCAGTTTGTTCCTTGGCTGGAGTCTCCTCCAAGGCAGATTTCCTGAGCTTTGACAGGGAACCTGAGGTGTTTCTTCCCATTTGCTGATAGGGACAGTGCTGGCAGCATTCCCCAAGCAATGAGGGTTCCCTCTCCTCCCAAGGGTGCCTGAAGTTAAACACACCTTGGGGCTCCTGTCCCAGCAGCCACAGCCACCTCAATCCACGGCACAGCCTGGCTTGGGAAAAGCTGAGCAGAGCTAAATAGTCTCATTTAAGGTTTAAAAAATGTTTAAACCCCCAAAAACCAAACCTTGTAAGCCTTTTTTAATGTGATGCTCCATCCGAACCTGTTTGGAATTCTGAGCCTGCAAGTGCCCTTGGCTGGGGCTGTGAGGAGCAGCCACAGGAAATGTGTTCACGTGGAGCCTGGAGTGGGATGGGCAGAGCCTGGAATGCCCCAGGGCCAGGTGCACAGAGGGGCCGTGGAATTCCTGTCCTTGAAGGTGCCCAGAGGCCACCTGGGCGTGGCCCTGGAGCTCAGGCCAGGTGACCTGAGAGCCCGAGGGGCTCAGTCATGGAAGGGCTGGGTGCAGGTGTGTCACCCACCTGTGTGTCCTGTTGGGAGCACCTGGGGAATCCTTTACTAGGGGGAGGAAAGGAGCACAATGAGAATTGTGGCAGAAGTGAGGAATTGTTGAGGAAAAGCCAAAAATGCCTGTGTGATATTTTCGGGGTCCCCTGTCGAAGGTGAGGAAAATGATGAATCTGACTCTATGTTCTTAGAAGGCTAATTTATTGTTTTATGATATTATATTATTAAAGAATACTGAATTAAACTATACTGAAGAATACAGAAAGGATAGAGACAGAAAACTGGAAAGACACTAATGAAATCCTGTGACTCTCCCCAGAGTCTTGACACAGTTTGACCCTGATTGGTCATGAAGTAAAAACAATTCACATGAAACCAATGAAGCAATCACCTACCGCATTCCAAAGCAGCAAGACACAGGAGAAGCAAATCAGATAAATTATTGTTTACGTTTTTCTGCGAGGCTTCTCAGCGTCCCAGGAGAGAAATCCCGGCGAAGGGATTTTTCCAGAAAATATGACAGTGACATTCCTGGGTGGCAGCAGCACAGGGAAGATGGGAGGGGTGCCCAAGGCTCGTTGTGCTCCCAGGGTGTGTCCCAGGAAACGGCGCACAGCATTCCCAGCCAGGGGAATTCTGATCCAGGGGCCAGCAGCGCACAGGCTGGAAACTTGCTGCCACACTGCTCTTCACAGGGAAAAGCACGGCACGGTCCTGCCCAAGAATATTTCCAAGTTTCACATTCTCTGCACATCAGAGAAAGGAAAAACAATTCTTATCATTTGCCGTGCCAAAGTGGAATGCAATGTGGAGCTTGTTTACCCAGAGGGAGGGTGTTTTGTTTCCTTGGCCTGTCAGGGCCACGTGTGTGTGTCCTGGACTCTCTGGACAGTCAGGAGATGAGTGCAGAGAGAGCAGTTGTGTGCAGAGTGAATGCTTGGCAGATCCAGTTTAGATGGAATGTAACATAGTATAATAAAGTAATTAATTATTATTAAAGTAATTATTATTTTTCATTATCTTGATTAATTAAAATTAAAAATTTAAAATTGATTAATTAAAATTAAAACACATTTTATTAATTTTAATTATTATTTAATAAATTATTATTATTATTATTATTATTATTATTATTATTATTATTAATAATAATAATAATAATAATAATAATAATCTTTAAATATTGCTCCTCTCTCCCAATTCAGCAAAGCACTTAAGCTCATCAGCTTGCTGCTTTGACACTCATTTTTAATAAACTTTTAATTCATTTTAATACATTTTTAATACACAAAGGTGCTTTAACACCTCTCCACTGTCTCCACTGCACTGGAGAATCAGTCATGACAAGAAAATGACCCGAGCATTTCTTGGGCTTCAGGTTTGAGCTTCCAACCAAAAATCTGGGATTTGGTTAAAATAACACAGACACAATGTTTTGGATAACACTTTTCTTTAATGGCATAAACCCCTAAAACTTCCCTGAACATCAGAGAGAAAAACTTCTCTGGATGTTTTGAGAAATTATTCTAAACACACAGATATCACAAAATATAAGCTATTTTCTAAATTGGTTTAAAAAAACCCCATTTGTGTGGGGTTGGGGTTTGGGTTTGGGGTTGGGGTTGGGGTTTGGGTTTGGGTTTGGGGTTTGGGTTTGGGGTTGGGGTTTGGGTTTGGGGTTTGGGTTTGGGGTTTGGGTTTGGGCTGTGCCCCGTGCGTGTCTCCAGCCTTCACCCCCTCCTCTCCTCCTTCCCTGCAGTCCACGGTGATGGTGCTGCGGAACATGGTGGATCCCAAGGACATCGACGACGACCTGGAGGGAGAGGTGACGGAGGAGTGCGGCAAGTTCGGGGCTGTGAACAGGGTCATCATCTACCAGGAGAAGCAGGGCGAGGAGGAGGACGCCGAGATCATCGTCAAGATCTTCGTGGAGTTCTCCATGGCCTCAGAGACTCACAAGGCCATCCAGGCGCTCAACGGGCGCTGGTTCGCGGGCAGGAAGGTGGTGGCCGAGGTCTACGACCAGGAGAGGTTCGACAACAGCGACCTCTCGGCATGAACTGCACCCCGGGGCTGGGGCTGGGCCTGGGGATGGGCCTCGGCCTGGATCTGCTCCTGGGGCTGGGACTGGGCCTGGATCTGACCTGGGGATGGGGATGAGCCCAGCTCTGATCCTGGGCCTGGGTTGGGCTTGGATCTGGGGATGGACCTGACTCTGATCCCAGGGCTTGGCTGGGCTTGGATCTGGGACTGGGCCCAGCTCTAATCCTGGGCCTGGGCCTGACTCTGATCCTGGGTCTGGGGATGGGCCCGGCTCTGATCCCAGAGCCTTGATCCAGGGAATGGGCCCAGCTCTGTTCCCAGGGCTTGGCTGAGCTTGGCTACTGGGATCTTGTGATCCCAGAGAGCTCTGGGATCATAGATAAACCAGTTTCCCTGGATTTCCCTGGATCTGGTTGAACTCAGGTCCAGGGAAATCATCCAGCTCTGATCCCAGGGCTTGGCCAAGCTTGGATCCAAGGAATCAGCCCAGCTCTGATCCCAGGAATTGGCCAAGCTCTGCTCTGGGCCCGGCCCTGTCCCCTCTGCCTCCCGGGGTTTTTGTAGCCGTGTGTAAAGGACATTCCAGGACATTCCAGGGCGGGCAAGGGGATCTGGTGTCTGGGGAGTTGAGATAAAAACGCAGAGAAAGCTGGTGTCACTTGTGTGTGTGTGTGTGACAGGGCTGGCACTGCCTCGGCACAGGGCTGGCACAGGACTGGCACTGCTCTGGCACAGGGCTGGCACCGGGAATTCCGAACCCAGCCTCCCTCCGGGGGTTGCTGCCAGGCCCGGGGATGTCCTGGAGCTGAGCTGGGACACTCACCCGGGGCTGGAACGGCTTGGCCTGGAGCACAGCCAGCAGCTGTGCCCACTGCTGGCGTGGTGGGAGACTGGGACGCCGTGTCTAAAACAGCTGGGATTTTGGGATGTTGGGATTTTGGGATGCTGTATCTACAGCAGCTGGGGTTTGGGATGCAGGGATTTGGGGATGATGTACCTACAGCAGCAGGGATTTTGGGATGCAGGGATTTGGGGATTCTGTGCCTGCAGCAGCAGGGATTTGGGGATGCTGTGCTACGGCAGTTGGGATTTTGGGATGCAGGGATTTGGGAATGATGTACCTACAGCAGCAGGGATTTGGGGATACAGGGATTTGGGGATGCTGTGCTACGGCAGTTGGATTTTGAGTATCTAGGGATTTGGGGATGCTGTGCTACAGCAGCTGGGGTTTGGGATGCAGGGATTTGGGGATGCTATGCCTACAACAGTTGAGATTTTGGGATATAGGGATTTTGGGATGCCGTGTCTACAGCAGCTGGGCTTTGGGATGCAGGGGTTTGGGGATGCTGTGCCTACAGCCGTTGGGATTTTGGGATATAGGGAATTTGGAAGGCTGTGCTACAGCAGCTGGTGTTTGGGATGCTGGGATGCCATGTCAACAGCAGCTGGGATTTTGGGATATAGGGATTTTGGGATGCTGTGCTACAGCAGCTGGGGTTTTAGGATGCAGGGATTTGCGGTTGCTGAGTCTGCAGTAACTGGAGTTTTGGGATATAGGGATTTGGAGATGCTGTGCTACAGCAGCTGGGATTTGGGATGCTGGGATTTTGGGATGCTAGGGCTTTGGAGATGCTGGGATTTTGGGATGCAGGGATTTTGGTGTTTAGGGAAGACATCTCAAAAATGCAGGAGTTAAGCACGGGAGAACCGCTGCGCCCAGCAGGCAGCGCTGCTCACACCAGCACGGGACAGCCTGCCCTGCTCGCCCATCAGGGCAGGCCACTGACCCCAAACCACCTGTCCGGGACCTGCAGGAACCAAGCAAGGAGGCAACCAAATCCTGGCAGTGGGAGCACAGAGATCTTGGAGCTCTTGTCACAAGGATCCATCAAATACATTTATGGACCAGATCCACACCGATGTTCTCCTTCTGCCCCAGGGAGGAGGTGGCTGCCCCATCCCTGGCCGTGTCCAAGGCCAGGCTGGGCAGGGCCTGCAGCAGCCCAGCCCAGGGGAAGATGTCCCTGCCCATGGCAGGGCTGGCACCGGACGGGCTTTAAGGTCGCTCCATCCCAAACCATTGCAGAGCGGGCCGCTTGCCAGCGCCAGCAGCTCGTGCTGCCGCCTGCTGTTGGCACCTGGAACTGCAGCTGGGAGCGGTGCATGCGCAGTGCCGCTGATTTCCCCGTGCTCGCTGCTGCCCTCCTGTGGACAATTCCTGAACCACAGCTCCAGGAGATGAGCGGATAAAGAGGGAAAATCCCTGATTTGAAAGGAAAAAGAGTTTCCTGTGCGAAACATCAAGGTTTTTCATCAATAAATGGGCGGTGCTACCTCTGTCCCCTTTTCTCCATTTTATTTTTCTTCCTTTCTCATTCTGTTTGTTTTTCTTTTTTTCCTCCCTGTGCTTCTTCTGTTGCATTTCCTAAAATCAGGAACTTTAGAACAAGCCCCAGACTGATTATTCATCCTTTTAAAATTGCGCTGAGCAGCCCCCGCCAGCTCCCTCAGCCCTTCCTGGTGCTCCACACCCTTCCCCAGTTCCATCCCTTCCCTGGACATGCTCCAGCCCTTCCAGGTCCTTTCTTAGGGTCTGCAGTGAACGAGGAAAAAGTGAGGAACATTTCTCCAGCAGCTCTTTGAAGATCGAGGTTTGAAAAATAAAGCATTCATTTGCCTCTAACGAAAACTCCAGGAACTGCTTTATTTTAGGAAATGAGGCACTCTGCAGGAGAGGCGTTAAAGGAGCTGGACATGACCCCTGGACATGTCCTGGAATCTGATCCCAAATCTTGGGATCAGTCCTGGATGCCCCAGTGTCCCCCAGACCCCTCGACTCCCAATCCCACTCCCAGAGTCCTATATCCCCCCTCAAGGTGTCTTGTCATCTTGTCACCCCCCCTGCAGGACCCTGACTCAAATCCTGGGGTCACTTCCTGACTCCCTCCCCCAGTAACCCCAGTGACCCCCAGACTCCCAGTTCCACTCCCAGCTCTGTGTCCCACCTCCCGGTGTTTCCCAGTGTCTCCATTACCCCAATCCCTTGTACCCCTCCCAGTGACCCCATGTCCCCCAGGACCCTGACCCAAGGTCTGGGGTCCCCAGTGGGTCCCACTTGTCCCTGTCCCCTCTCCCCCTTTCCCCAATCCCACTCTCAGTCCCATGACCTCCCCAGTGACCCCTGGACCCCGATCCATGCCCCTCCCATGGTCCTGTGTCTCCCATCACTGCCCCCAGACCACCCCAGGACCCCAGCCCCTGTCCTGTGACACCCCCAGTGCCCCCCCAGACCCCAATCCCACAGTCCCGTGTTCCCCCCACAAGGGTCCCCAGTCCCTGATACCAAAATTAACCAGAGTGAACTCCCTGATGGAAGTGCAGGTATCAGAAAGCCGGAATTCTTTCTCAGCTCGGACTCACAGCAGATCTCTCCTGGTCCTGCAGCTCATGGGGGACTTTGCCATGGGGCATTTATACATTGTAATTATGAATATTCATGAAAATGTGTTCCTTATCTCATACAGAAACAGCACTTTTCCCATAAATAATTTGCATGGCTCTGCCTCTTTTAGGAGATAATTTTTATTGTCCTGGAGAGTCAAAAACATGGGATGTCAGGGTGTGGTTTTCACTGTGTTCCCCAATATGCCAGATGACCTTGCCTCAAACTTTTGTTTGTGCAGGCGCTGCTCCTTCTGTGTTACAGAACTTGCCAAAAACCCCTCACTGGAGTTCCCTTTATCTCTTTCTCCACTGGTTCCAGCAACCGTTGCCCTGCTGCATCCACACTTCTACATACTTTTATTGGTTTTTGCCCATTCAATTTTAAGCTGTACCAAGCACCATTAAGGGATCTGAAACTCTCTATCCTCTCTCTTATTGCTCACCCCCCAGGTCCCCAATCCCACTGCCCCATGTCCCCCAGTTCCCCCAGTCCCACTCCCCACTGCTCACTGAGTTGCTGCCACACCTCAGATACCACCTGGGGTCCCCTATCAGATGCCATCTGCGGAGGATCAGCAATGGGACATCACGCCATGATCAATATGATCAAGCGATGTCAAATTTATTGCAAGAACAAACTGCATTTATTCTTTGTTCTACTGTTCACGAGCCTCAGGCTAATGCATGATTGGTTCAGGCTATCTGTGCACGCATCTCAAGCCTTCAGCTGATTGGTCAGTCTTCTTTCTTCATGCGTCTCAAGCCTTCAGCTCATTGGTCAGTCTTCTTTCTTCATGCGTCTCACTGTGGTTTATTGTTTTGCCTTCATGTGCTCTGCTGTGGTTTTTTGCTCCGTCTTCTTAGCGTGCCCCACATCCTGGACTTGTTTTTCTCTTCCTGTTTTTGAGCTATCGGCGACAATGTGAAATTCTACTCAGACCCCATAAAGGCTGGCTTGGGCACTGTGTCCATTTTCCTGCAAAAATCCCTCAACAGACATCCCTGCAGGCACCTTGAGCCTGGGGATGATCTCTTGGGGGAGTGCCTGGGTGACTGAGCTGAGCTGAGCTGCACAAAGAAGTGGCCGTACTACAGTCCAGGGCACACCAGCTTGGGGATCAACAAATCCCTGTGGGAAATAGACTTGCACTAAAGCTACACGAGAGGTTCCTTTGAATTCAAAACCATCCCCTCCAGGCATCACTGGAACAGGAAACACTCCTGGGGATTACTGGCAAATGGATTTTCTGAGCTATCACGACAACATGGGCTCAGGTATCTCCTGGTATTGGTGGATCCCTTTTTTGGGGTACACAAAAGAGCGAAGGTGGCTGGAACCTGTGGCAAAAGAGATAAAGGGATCTCCAGTGAGGGGTTTTTGGCAAATTCTGTAACACAGAAGGAGCAGCAGTGCCTGCCGAAAGTGAAAATTCAAGCTGAGGTCATCTGGCATACTGGAGCATTCAGTGAAAACCACAGTGAGAAAAGTCGTGTTTAGGACTCTACAGGACCATAAAAGGATTTGAGGAAAGAGGTGGAGCCATGCAAATTGTTGCTAGGAAAGGTGCTGTTTTTGTACTAGGTGAGGGACACAGTATAACGAATATTTGCAGTTGTGGTGGATAAAGACCCTGTGGCAAAGTCCGTCCTGAGCTGCAGGACCAGGAGAGATCCACTGTGAGTCTGAGCTGGTAAAGAATTCCGGCTTCCTGATACCTGCAGTTCCATCTGGGAGTTCACTCTGGCTGATTTTGGTATCGGGGCTGGGGGGACACTGGGGACACTTGGAGGGGACACAGGACTGAGGGATTGGGATTGTGGGATGGGGGTGCTGGGGGGACACTGGGGGAGTCACAGGTCTGGGATTGGGGTAATGGGGAGCTCTTGGGGAAAATGAGGGGGGACACAGGAGATGGTGGGAGTGGGATTGGGGTGATGGGGGGCTGGGAGACACTGTGGGGGCAGAGAGTGATGCCTGGATTTGGGTTGAGGTCCTGGGGTGACACCATAGAAATTGGGGAATGGGAGTGGGAATGGAATCTGGAGACCAGCTGAGGTGGACACTGTGGAGCTCAGGGAGTGACCCCAGGATTTGGGTCAGGATCCTGCTGGGGCTGAGGGCACTTGTAGTCATGGGAGTAGGATTCAGCTTATGGGGGGCCATGATACTGTGGGATTGGGGTCCCTGGGGGGCTGGGGGACACTGGGGAGGCCAAAGTAACCCCAGGATTTGGGATCAGGGACCCCAGACATTCCCAGGGGTTGGCTGGCCAGGAGTGCCTCTCCTTCCCCCTGGGCTGACCCCACTCCCCTCCCCAGTCCCTCACTGAGGAATCCTCCTCTGTGTCCCCTCTGTGTCCCCCAGTGTCCCACCCTGGTCCCTGCGGCCTCTCCACTCCATGGCCCTCCTGGCGCAGACCCTGGCACTGCTGGCAGTGACCGTGGCCACCACGGGCATCGAGGGGGTGACCCTGGACATGGCCCCAGACTCCTTCGATGACCAGTACCAGGACTGTGGCCCTGCCATGGCTGAGGCGTTGTCAACCCTCAACCGCTCCGAGTTGCAGCAGAACCCTCTCTTTGCCCAGGCCTGGACTAAGGCCAAGGCCGAGTGGCACAAACGGGGGTCCCCTGTGTCCCCTCTGGCGTCCCCAGCCCACGCCATCGCCCTCATGGCCTACACGATGGATGACCTGTACAGAGAGTTCAACGCAGCCGTGCGTACAGCCGGGCGCTCCAGCCAGGCATA
>NW_005054680.1:141522-147198 GCF_000277835.1 Geospiza fortis | reverse complement strand
TGCTGACCCAGGCCCTGGCGACGCTGAGGGTCGCTCGGGGACCGCAGTGTCACGACATGTACTGGGGGGTGAGCAGGTACCAGTTCAAGGCAAAGCCCGGTGACATCGTCAGGTTCGGTCAATTCATGTCGGTGTCAAAAAATGAAACAACTGACAAGATATTTGGGAATGGCACGGTGTTCCAGGTGCACACGTGCAATGGGGTGGGAATCCAGCAATTCTCCAAGTATCCTGACGAGAAGAAGGTGGTGATCTCACCCTTTGAGACTTTCGAGGTCATTGAAGTCTGGCAGGAGGCAGCAGACAGGACGAGGATTCAGCTCCTCACCAACGGGACCTTCAGCAGATACAACTGCGAGTGGCTGCACGGTGACACCACAGGTGACAGCCTGGGGCGATGGGGACACCCACTGTGGCCCATAAGAAGGCACAGGGACAATGACACTCGCTGGGCATGGGGGACAGGGACAGAGACCCCCTCTGTGTTTGTGGGGATAGGAGCACCCACTGCTGGGAACAAGGACAGGGGTACCCTGTGCTGGGGACCCTCACTGGGGGTGGTGAGAAACCAAGTGCTGGGGCCACCCGCTGTGGCCATGGGGACACCATGATAAGGCACAGGGGACAATGACACTCGCTGAGTGTGGGGGGACAGTGACACCCAGCGCTGGGGTGACCCACTGTGGACAGGGGACACCCATGACACGGCACAGGGGTGGGGACACTGAGAGTTTGGGGACAGGGACAGCCCATGCTGGGGACACCAAGTTTGGGGACACTCATTGTGGCCACAGGGGACAGGAACGCCCATGACAGGGCACCGGGATGGGGATCCCCACATCTGGGAGGAGACAGGGAAACCCCAGCCAGGGGACAACAGGGACAGGGACAACGACAGGGATGTGCCCATTCCGATCCTCTGCCTCCCCACCAAAGGGGAGGAAGATGTCAAGATGGCTGCCGCACACACCCAAGGACAAAAGACTCAGTCCTAACCTTTCTGTTAGTTATTGCTAGGTACTTAACTAAACTGAATAACAATGAAAGAGCAAGTCTGTGCCGCTCTAAAGACATGGGGAGGAAAATACAGAGGGATTACAAAACCAGAAATTAAACAGCGAGCATGCCAAATAAAGAAAACACACTACATCCCCCTGACACCCCCGTGTCACCAGCCATGGCACCCCCTGGCTTCCCCGACTCCAGTCATCCCTAAGCCCACCATGACTCCCCTGACCTCCCTGGTGCCTGTCACCTGTCACCTCATGGCCCCCATCTCTCCTGTCACCCCTAACCCCCCATTATAGTCCTCCCCCACTCCTCCTGGCCACCACAGCCCTGGCAGTGGCCACCAGGATCCTCTGAGCCACGAGACCACCATGGCACCAAGATCACTGTCGTCACTGTGGCCACCCCGATCACCAAGACCACCATGACCCCTAGAGAAAGGAGGCCACCAAGGCCACCAAGACTACCAAGGCGACCACAGCCACTCTGGCCACCTTGGCAGCTATTGCCACCATGAGGTCACTGTGGCCACCACTGTCACTGTGGCACTGGGGCCACCACAGCCGCTCTGGCCACCAGGTTTTGTTTTAGGGGGGTTGGCAGTTGTGTCTAATCCGTCTCCTTATTATGGGGGGTTAGGGCTGGTTGTAGCGGCTGTTGCAGGGTGCTGTTGATTAGTGAGTTTGGGGGGTTCTTTTGTATCTTTGGTGCTTGTTATGGTTTATTTAGGGGGGATGTTGGTTGTGTTTGCTTATTCAGCGTCATTGGCTGCGGATCCTTATCCTGAAGCTTGGGCTGGTTGTGGGGTTGTTGGTGACGGTTTTGGGATAGGTTTGGTTGTTGTGGTGGGGCTTGCTATGGGGGGGTGTGTTGGGACTGTTTAGTGGATGAGGGGAGGGCGAATAATGGGGGTCTGTTTTTGGTTCAGTCCTATTTTAGTGGGGTGGCTATGCTTTATTCAGAGGCTTTGGGGTTGCTTTTAATTGGGGGTTGAGGGTTGTTGTTGACTTTCTTTGTGGTGCTGGAGCTTGTGCGGGGATTATCTCGAGGGCAATTTGGGCTGTTTGGGGGCAGGTCAGGAAGTAGTTTAGTTTAAAATGCCAGCTTTGGGAGTTGGAGATGGAGGTTTGAGTCGTTTCTTCCTGAAGTTGTGGGGTAACAGTAGGGTAACTCTAAGAAGCGGTTTATTCTTCAATCTTTGGCTTAGAAGACCAATGTTTTAATAAACTATTAGAGTTAATTAGAGTTTGAGCAGTTTGTTTTCAAGGGCGGCCACAAGGGGGAATAAAACTAGGATGACTGTGAAGTAGGTGAAAGAGGCTGTTGGCCAATAATAATGAATGGCTGTTCTGCAGGTTGGCTGGCACTCAGGTTAGGATGAGGACGTTAGAATAGGATTTGTGATAGAAGGCGGAAAGTTTTTAATGGTAGTTTTGATGTGTGGGAGCATTCCCAGGGCTTCCTTCCAACTCAGAGGACTCCTCCTGGCCACCACAGCCCTGGCAGTGGCCGCTGGGATCCTCTGAGCCACGACACCGCCGTGGCCTCCAAGGTCACTGTGGTCACTCTGGCAGCCAAGGCCACCATGATCACCAAGGTCACTGTCATCACTGTGGCCACCCCGATCACCAAGACCGCCAGGACCCCTAGAGAAACAAGGCCACCAAGGCTACCAGGGCCAATACAGCCAGTCTGGCCACTTTGGCAGCTATTGCCACCATGAGGTCACCATGGCCACCATTGTCACTGTGGCACTGCGGCCACCAAAGCCACTATGGACACCATGGTCACAATAACCACCAGGGCCACTGTGGCCACCATGATCCGCTAGAATTCCTCAGCCTCAAGGCTACCACAGCCACCATGGCTACCAATACCATTTTGCAAAGCAATTCTACTGCTTTGCAAAATATTCTATCAAAACAATCCGCTTAAACAATTCTGACAAAGCCAGCAAAAAGTGACAATTCTTAAACAGGGCTCAATGTCACTCCCCTCACCAACATTCGTGGGAACATCTCTTTCTCTCAACCTCAAGGAGCAACCCTGGGGAGTATCCACTTCCTAAAGGAGGAACCTCACACACATTTCATTGCAAGCAGAATAGGGGAGAGGAATCTCTGTCTGAGAGGGAACTGGACGTTCCCAGGGTCACATGATGGATGGCCAGACTCAGCTCTGGTGCTTCACCCTCAGTTGTCAATTCGGGGTTGGTGATCTGGGCAGGTTTTAGCCCAATTCAGCACCAAAATCAGCACAAGACCCCTCTCAGTGCAGCCATGATGGCCACAAATGGGGCATTGTCCATAGGCCACATTCCAGGCAGAGCATCCTGCCATATCCTGCACTTCAGGAGGACCTCAAAGGCTGGAAACTGGATGGTTCAAGAGGACAAGGGCAGGTCCTGTCCTTGGGGAGGGACAGTCCCCAGTGCCAGTCCTGGCTGGGGTTGACCTGCTGGGGCAGTTCTGGAGAAGAACCTGGGGGTGCTGGAGGGTGACCAGTGGAGCTGGCCGTGTGGCCTGGGGCCAGGACGGTCCCCGGGGATGTTGGAAAGAGTCCGGCCAAGAGGTCAGAGTCGCTCCATCCCAAACCATTGCAGAGCCCTCGGGGCCGGGATGGGGCGGGGCGGGCGCTCGGCAGCGCCAGCAGCTCGTGCTGCCGCCTGCTGTTGGCACCCGGAACTGCAGCTGGGGGCACCGCTGATTTCCAGTGCTCCCTCCTGCCCTCCTGTGGAGAATTCCCAAACTGCAACTGCACAGCGAGTTCCAGGAGATGAGCAACTGAAGAAGGAAAATCCCTGCTTTGAAAGAAAAATGAGTTTCCTGAGCGAAACAGCAGGATTTTTTTTTAAATAAATAAATGGATGGTGTTACCTCTGTCCCCATTTCTCTGTTTTATTTTTCATCCTTCATTCTGTTTATTTTTTTCCTCCCAATGCTTCTTCTGAAGTGTTACCATAAATCAGAAACTTTGGAACAGGCTCCAAACTAATTTTTCATCCTTTTTAAATTGCACTGAGCAGCTCCCACCAGCTTTCTCAGCCCTTCCTGGTGCTCCAGGCCCTTCCTGGTGCTCCATCCCTTCCCTGGACATGCTCTAGCCCCTCCAGGTCCTTTCTGAGCATTTGCAGTGAAAAAGGGAAACATTTCCCTTTTCAGGAAATGGGAGGAACATTTCTCCAGCACCTCTTTGAAGATCACAGTTTGAAAAATAAAGCTTCAAGTTCCCTCTAACAAAAACTCCAGGAACTGCTTTATTTTAGGAAATGAGGCACTCTGCAGGAAAGACATTAAAAGAGCTGTAGTGGATACATCAGGCAAGCCAGCAGCAAATTTTGTTAAACTTCTGATACACCAGGCAAGCAAGGATCAAATTTCTGATAAACATTTGATACACCAGGCAAGCAAGGATCAAGTTTTTGATACATTTCTTATACAGCAGATGAGCAAGCGGCAATTTATTGATGCATCAGGCGAGGCAGCTCCCCTCATGCTGGTTCTGCTGCCCTGGCATCGCTCCCTCGCTGGGCAGTTCTCAGATGGGCTTCCCCTGGATGGACGCCTTGTTACAGTGCCCATGGTGGCCACAGTGGCAATAATGGCCACAGTGGTCACAGCAGACAAAGTGACCATAGTGACCATAATGGCCTCGGTAGCCTTGGTGACCTCATTTCTCTGGGGGTCCCGGTGGCCTTCATGATCAGGGTAGCCACAGTGGACCCCAAGACCACCGTGACCTTGGTGGCCTTGCGGCTTACGTGCTGGGGTTAGCCACGGGGGACCCCAAGACCACCGTGACCTTGGTGGCCTTGCGGCTTAGAGGGTTCCAACGGCCACTGCCATGGCCACGGTGGCCAGGAGAAGCCCCCCAAGGAGGGGGGAGTTCCTGGGGAGGCTCCCACCTGTGGGGACAAGGAGAGGGGTCAGGGGGACCATGGCGTTAAGGGGTCAGGGGGATCAGGAGGGCCTTTGGGGGAGGGACAGAAGTGATGAGGGTGCCCTGAGGATGTGGGATCAGAGGGGGCCATAATGAGGTCCCTTTCCCCTGTGCCCAACCATTGGAGCCCTTGTCCCCCAACCCCTGTGGGCATTCCCTGCACTGGATGTCCCTGTCCCCCTTACCTGGCACTGGGTGTCCCCATCCCCTGTGCCCAGCAGTGGCTGTCCCTGTCCTTGTCCCCAGCTCTGGATGCCCCGCCTCCCAACCACAGTGGGTGTCCCTGTCCTCTCTGGGCCATGGGTGTCCCCAGCACCAAGTGTCCTTGTCCCCAACTCTCACTGAGTGTCCCCATCCCCCCAGGTTGTTCCCATGATGTCACCTTTCAGCGGCTCACAGTCATTGTTGCTGACGGTCCCGGTGGAGCGAAGCTCAATCTGCACCTTCTTCCCTTCCCTGGTGACTTTGGTGACCTCAAAGGTCTCGAAGGGTGGGATCAGCACCTCCTTCTCGCTTTCATTGAAGGAGAACTTACGGATGTCCACGCCATGGCATGTGTGCACCTCGAACATCGTGTCTGCCCCATAACCCTGGGCCACCTTTTTGTCCAGCAACAATGAAGTGAATTCACCAAAGCGGACTTTATCACCAAGTTTCACATCAAACTGGACATCCTTCACCCCCCGGGACACATTCAGACACTCATTAGGGTCTCTCAGCTTCTGGAGC
>NW_005054680.1:138436-141512 GCF_000277835.1 Geospiza fortis | reverse complement strand
GGAAATGCAGTGTTTTGAAGTAGAAGTTGTCCTGGTACTCCTGGCTGGAGTTTCCAGCTGTGCGCACGGCTGCATTGAAATCACTATACACAGACTTCATTGTGTAGACTAAGAGGGCGATGGCCTGGTCTTTGGTCAGAGTGGATGAATCGGAGCCTCGTTTCTGCCACTCGGCAGTGGCATTTATCCAGACCTTTTCAAATGTGCCATTCTTGAGGAAATCAAAGTGCTTGAGTTCTGACAACTTATTTTTGCCATCCTTACAGCCGTTCGGGCCATCAAAGGGCTTCTGGGCCATGTCCAGGCGCACGATCGTGATGGCCGCAGTGGTCACGGTCATTGCCAGCAGTGCCAGGGTCTGAGCCAAGGGGGCCATGGAGAAGAGAGGCCACAGGGACCGGTGTGGGACACTGTGGGACACAGAGGGGACACAGAGAACAGACTGTGACACAGGGAGGACACTGGGGGGCACCAGGGGATGCTGAGGAGACACTGATGGGACAGAGGGGACTCTGAGGGACATGGCAGGACATGGGGAGGCTTCCTTGGGGAGGGGCTGGGGAGGAAGAGTGGGGTCAGTCGGGGAAGGAGGGCAGCCCTGGCCAGGAGACCACTGGAACCTGATCCCAAATCCTGGGGTCACTCCTGGATGCCCCAGTGTCCCCCAGACTCTCAACCGCACTCCCATCATTCTGTGTCTCCCTTCCCAGATTTTCCCATTGCCTCTGTTACCCCAATCCCTCTCCCAGTGCCTTGTACCCCTCCCAGTGACCCCATGTCCCCCAGGACCCTGACCCAAGGTCCTCCAGTGTCCCCCTTGTCCCCATCCCATACCTCAATCCCACTGCCAGTCCCATGACCACCCTGGTGACCCCTGGACACTGATCCAGTCTTTTGTGTCCTGAGTGTGCCCCAGTGTCCCCCAGTACCCCACTGCCACTCCCATGGTCCTGTGTCTCCCATCGCTGGCCCTGGACCACCCAGGACCCCAGTCCCATTACCCTGACACCCCTGGTGCCCCCAGACCCCAATCCCACAGCCCCGTGTTCCCCCCACAAAGGTCCCCCAGTCCCTGATACCGAAATCAGCTGGAGTGAGCTCTCTGATGGAACCGGAGGTATTAGAAAGACGGAATTCCTTCTCAGCTCAGACTCACAGCAGATCTCTCCTGGTCCTGTAGGTCGGGGGGACTTGCCATGGGGTATTTATCCACCACAATTATAAATATTCATGAAAATGTGTCCCTTATCTAATACAGAAACAGCACTTTTCCTGTAAATAATCTGCATGGCTCTGCCTCTTTTAGGAAATAGTTTTTATTGTGCTGGGGAGTCATAAAAATGGGGTGTCAGAGTGTGATTTTCACTGAATGCCCTCATATGCACGATGACCTTGCCTCAAACGTTCGCTTTGGCAGGCACTTCTCCTTCTGTGCTACAGAACTTGCCAAAACCCCCTCTCAGGAGTTCCCTTTATCTCTTTCTCCACAGGTTCCAGCAACCTTTGCCTTGCTGTGTACACATTTTACATCCTTTTATTGTTTTTTGTTTACTCACCTTTAAGCTCTATCCAGCACCATTAAGGGATCTGAACCTTTCTATTTTCTTTTCTATTTCTCACCCTCCAGGACCCCAGTCCCTGTCTTGGTTTGGACAGACAGGAGTCTGCTGAGGAAGGCAGGAGCCTCCCCTGAAATGGAGAATGTGAACCCTCCCCACCCCTCCGAATTGCTATAATTTTTAAATTAAGGGTCTCTCAGGCAAAGATATGGGAGCAGGAAACAACAGTTCTTTAATAGGGAAGAAAAATATGAAGGATAAAATAAACAATGCAGTCCACTAGAACAACACTGACAGAGTCAGAACCCAACCTGACACCCTGTGGGGTGTTGGTAGCAGTCCCATTGGAAATGTGGCTGCAGTCCTCCTGAAGTGTCAGGTGTGGCTCTGTTGGAGCAAGGGGGTTCTGTAGAGAAGGATGTAGTCTTTCCTGTGGAGATCCAGTGGAGGAAGAGACAGCTGCTGTTCCTCTGGGGAATCCCGTGGAGAGAGCCGTGCTGGTGTTTCAAAAACCTCTGGATTATATCTGGGTAGCAGTGCTTGCCTCCTCCCTCTGGGCTCACATCTCACAATGGGATGTTATAGTTCTTATCAGTCATGTAGTGACATTCAATAGTCTATTATCAGCAGATGTTCCCTCCCGGGAGAGGTGTGAATGTGGTCACTCAGGCAGATAAGGCAAACAGCCCACTTGACAAAAGATAACCTGCCATACAGATGGTAATGGAACACATCTTGCATTGCAATCTTCAACAGTCCCCCTCCTCAGCGACTGTTCTCCTCATCCAAGAGGCCAGGAAATCCAATTTGGGACAAAAGTTTATGATATATGCTCAGCTCGCCGTAGAGTGAAGGGGATGTGGAACAAAGGGAGGAGCGCACAGTGTTACAGAGAAGCCTGGAATTGCCAGTGAGAAAAAGAGAAAATGTAGGAACTCACTTGCCATCTACTTTGAGCATTGCTCACGCCCATGGAGCCATATGGAAAGAAAGAAGTCAATTAAAACACACTGACCTCCGATTAAATATAAACAAGAATTATTGTCCCTCCTTGATTCCACCCAGCTGCCCAAAGAAGTGGCCGTACTACAGTCCAGGGCACACCAGCTTGGGGATTGACAAATCCCTGTGGGAAATAGACTTGCATTAAATCTGCACAAGAGGTTCCACAACAAAGCACCCTGGTGTTAATTCCTGAGCAAGGAATTTCTCTGCCAGAGGTGAGGCCTGGATAGAGTTGGGGAGATTGAAAATTGACGGCCTAGCTAAAAGCTCGCAATAAAGAGGGTGAGTAAGAGGTTACTCCCAATAACCAGGTCAGGCCCTCCCCAGCTGATGCTGCAATTTGTAAAGGAGAAAAGCACCAGCAAACCTCTGAGGAATCGATGCCATGGGGGCAGGTCTGCAGCCTCAAGTCCTCAGTGTTCGAAGGAAAAACTGCCAGGTCTGTTACAGAGCAATGCCTGATATGGTTTCAAAAGAACCCTTTGAATTCAAAACCATCCCCTCCAGGCATC
>NW_005054680.1:133611-137455 GCF_000277835.1 Geospiza fortis | reverse complement strand
TATTGCCTGAATTTGGGTTGTGGTCCTGGGGTGCCATGAAATGTGTAACAGGACTGGGAGCAGGACTGGGGTCTGGGAGAGGGCCAAGGTGGATGGGGGGATCGGGGGGTTGAGGGAGTGGCTTCAGTAATTTGGGTGAGGTTCCTGAGTGGCCTGGGGTCACAAGAAGGCTAGAAATGTCTGGGAGCAGAAATGAGATCCTGGCAAGCACCAGGGGGACATTGGAAGGGTAAACACAGGATTGGGATTGGGTGGCTGATGTATGGGGATTGATAGACACGGACTCTGCAATGCCAGCAAAGCAAAGCCATTTATTGCACCTGTTTACCAGGATTTATAGCTCACTATGTTCATATGAATGAGGCTTCATATGCGGACCCCTTTGCCGCAGTTCCCTTAGAAACACAATCTTCTCGATTATTCTTCTTACACTAGTAATGCCCTTGTTATCTCTTTCACCAGCAACGTCCCAGTCATCTCTTCTCTGGTCAGAGTGGTCAGAGTGACCAGACATGATGTCTTCACTTCTGTTCCTTACTGAGTTTTTCTCTCTCACAATCTTCACTCTACCACGGCCACAAGGTCTGCTGTGCTCCCCAGTTGAGCTTCTGTAGTGGTCTGGTCTTCCACATCTCTCTCTTTTTTGTTTTTTATACAATGCTTAAATGTAAAGCAGTTCCCACCTGTAAGAGTATTATCTTCCAAGGCTATTACTGGTTTTCTGCTAAATACAGGATAAAATACATGGAGTACAGATCACAATCAAGAAAAACTTACCAAACAATCGTGTCCCTGACAAAGAGACTCACTGCATTGGAGAACAAAAGGAAAATGTCCAAGGCCTCCTTGGAAATGAGGATAAATGGCCACTCTTCTAGAGTTCATCTGGTTGGAGCTCGGGGGCCACGCTGAGCCCCTCACAGAGGAACCCTTCCCATGTACCCCCGTGTGTCCTCAGTGCCCCCTCAGTGTGTGTCTCACTTTGTCCCCCAGTGTCCCACACTGCTCCCAGTAGCCTCTCTGCCATGGCCCTCC
The DNA here is from genome assembly GCF_000277835.1 of Geospiza fortis. NCBI lineage: Eukaryota > Metazoa > Chordata > Aves > Passeriformes > Thraupidae > Geospiza > Geospiza fortis. The sequence continues at coordinate 136,420 of NW_005054680.1, read as the reverse complement.
TGGCTCAGACCCTGGCACTGCTGGCAATGACTGTGACCACTGCGGCCATCAAGGTGGTGCCCCTGGACATGGCCCAGGACTCCTTTGATGACCAGTACCAGAGCTGTGGCCACACCATGACCATGGCATTGATGGCCCTCAGCCACTTTGAGTGCTGGCTCTGTACTACCTAAGCAGCCCATTTTAATGAATATGTATATTTAGGCTGGATAGATTCTGTTGACAAAGTCGCCCCTGATGTGCAAGACCAAGGGAGATCTGCTGTGAGTTGGAGCTGATAAAGAATTCCATCTTTCTGGTATCTCCAGTTCTATCAGGGAGTTCACTCCGGCCGATTTCAATATCGGGGACTGGGCGGACTCCAGGGAACACTTGTGGAGGGATATAGGGCTGGGATTGCATATTCATAGACCGCTATGCTTATCCATATAGTTGCATAAACCAGCTTCCATATTCCAGGAACTATTTAACATGGCCCCTCCTTGGGTCTGCCTTTTTAGAGCATGCCTGTTTCTTGGCTGTGGTTTTGGCTCATTCTCTTTATCACTTCCAGTCTGGGCCTTGGACCATAATATCTTCAGACAGCAGATGCTCAGAGTTGGCATATCAACAGCAGGGTCCTCATGACATGTTCACTGGATATTATCCCGACCAAACAGACCATTCACACGTACTTATATCAGCTACCACTACTACCATGTCTAAGATTTCGTTAATAGCAGAAATAAAAGCAAAGTTGTTTTACCATATACATGTAGCATTCATCTTAATATTTGCAAAAAGCCAAGAGATTGGATTTGTCTTCCATTCTCTTTTCCCTTTTTTCTCATTTCCTGCAGGGAAAATGTCAGTGGTGGTCTTTACACCTTGGTGACCTCATTTTTCTGGGGGTCAGGGTCATCTTGGTGATAACGGAGACCATAGTGACTGTGAGAAACGACCTCACTTTAAATTTGCAAAGGTTTATTAGACCTCAGCAACACAACAAAGGGACTGAATAAGGAAAAAGGGACAGCACTGGGAGGATGGCGAACTGCCACAAAATGGCAGCTCTGCCTTTTATAGCCCCGGTGTTGCATCAACCAAATACATATTCCTAAGGAGTCATACATATTCAAACATTTTCTTTATAAGTCTCTTGCTCCTCCCAAAGTCTGCCAGTTGACTCTTCCTTGCTGTCCATTCGTGGAGACCTTCCTGCAGTCTGATGTGAGGTGAGGTGTTGTCATGCCACGCCTCCCCTGCGACAGGCATTCCCCTTTCCCAATCGTCCCATGCAAAGGGCGCAGGTACATGCCCACCATCCACATCTCCCTGAAACCCTCACAACCAGGATTATCCGAGGCAACAAGATGGAGGGGGACAAAGGGGATTATGAGGAGAACAGAGCACGTCCAAACAACAAACCACAAACACATAACCATATATTAACAAAACTTCTCTTAAAACGCACACAATATTCATCCCTTGATTGTGAGACCCAATCATCCCATTACCTATCGATAACAAAGCTGTGTCTTCCCCATTCCTGGAAGGGTTCAAGACCAGTTTGGGTGCGTCCTGGAGCAGCCTGGCCCAGGGGAAAATGTCCCTGCCCATGGCAGGGCTGACACCGGACAGGCTTTAAGGTGGCTCCATCCCAAACCATTGCAGAGCCCCCGGGGGCCAGGATGGGGCGGGGCGGGCGCTCGGCAGAGGGGAGGGGGCGGGGCGGGCACTTGGCAGCAGCTCGTGCTGCCGCCTGCTGTTGGCACCTGGAACTGCGCAGTGCAACTGAATTCCCACGCTCGCTGCTGCCCTCCTGTGGACAATTCCTGAACTACAACTGCCAGAATCCCCAAATCCCAGCATGGGTCACGCTGGAAGGACCCAGAGCGGGCACCTGGCCCAACCTCCCCGCTCAGGCAGCATCATCACTGACCATAGGATTGGGTCCAGAGCCCAGAACAGGACATGGCACTGGGCAGAACTCAACACAGTACTCCCGATGTGTCACCATGGGCAGGGCAGAGGGGCACAATCATTCCCTGAGCTCCTAGCCCTGCCCTTCCCAATGCCCCCTGGATCCCTCCTGGTACCAGGCCACACAGCCAGCTGCACTGGTCACCCACCAGCACCTCAGATCCTTCTCCAGATCTGCTCCAGCACGTCCCCCCCCAGCCTGGATTGGCACTGGGGACTGTCCCTCCCCAGGGACAGGATCTGACCTTGCCCTCTTGAGCCTCCCAGTTTCCAGCCTTTAAGGTCCCCCGAACTGCAGGATGTGGCAGGATGCTTTGCCTGGAATGTGGTCAAAGGACAATGCCCCATTTGTGGCCGTCAGGGCTGCACTGAGAGGGGTCTGGTGCAGATTTTGGTGCTGAATTGGGCTAAAACCAGCCCAAATCACCAACCCTGAATTGACAGCTGAGGATGAAGCACCAGAGCTTGGCCTGGCTGTCCATCATCTGACCCTGAGAACATTGAGTCCCCTCTGAGACAGAGATTCCTCTCCCCTATTCTGCTTGCAATGAAATGTGTGTGAGGATCCTCCCTTGGGAAGGGGAGGCTCGATCCTCCCTTGGGAAGAGGAGGTTCCCTAGGGATCCTCCTTGGGGCTGAGAGAAAGAGACGTTCCCATGATTGTTGATGTGGGGAGTGACATCGAGGCCTGCTTAGGAATTGTCTCTCTTTGCTGACTTTGTCAGAATTATTTAATAGATTTGTTTTGATAGAATTTTTTATTAGAATTGCTTTGCACAATGGCCTTGGTGGCCACACTGGCCAGGGTGGCTGTGGTATCCTTGTGGCTGAGGGAGTCCTGGTGATC
>NW_005054680.1:130457-132202 GCF_000277835.1 Geospiza fortis | reverse complement strand
GTGTGGCCCATGCCCATTGCCAGCAGTGTCATGGTCTGAACCAGAGGGGCCATGGCAGGGAGAGGCCACAGTGACCGGTGTGGGACACTGGGGGACACAGAGGGGACGTGGGGGAGACACAGGGAGGGTTCCTCAGTGAGGGACTGGGCAGGGGAGTGCGGTCAGCAGGGGAGTGGGATCAGGGGGAAGGGAGGCACTCCTGCCCAGCCAACCCCTGGACATGTCTGGGTTCCCTGATCCCAAATCCTGGGATTACTTATGTCTCCCAAACATCCCCCAGCCCCAGCGACCCCAATCCCACAGTCCCATCACCCCCAGAAGCCCAATCCTACTCCTGACTACAAGTGCCCTCAGTCTTGGCAGAATCCCAATGCAAATCCTGGGGTCACTCCCTGAGCCCCCCAGTGTGCTCCCCAGCCTGTCCCCAGACACCACTCCTACTTGCATTCACCAATTTCTTCAGTGTCACCCCAGGACATCAACCCAAATCCAGGCATCACCCTCTGCCCCCACAGTGTCTCCCAGGCCCCCCCCATCACCCCAATCCCACTGTCACCATCCCGTGTCCCCCCTCATTTTCCCCCAGAGTCCCCCATTACCCCAATTCCAGACCTGTGATGTCCCCAGTGTCCCCCCAGCACCACAATCCCAATCCCTCAGTCCTGTGTCCCCTCCAAGTGGCCCCCAGAGTCCCCCCAGCCCCAATACCAAAATCAGCTGGAGTGAAGCCCCTGATGGAACTGGAGATAGCAGAAAGCCGGAATTCTTTCTCAGCTCAGACTCGCAGCAGATCTCTCCTGGTCCTGCACATCAGGGGGGAATTTGTCATGGTGTATTTATCCACCATAATTATAAATATTCATGAAAATGTGTCCCTGATCTAATACAGAAACTGTACTTTTCCCGTAAATCATTTGCATTGATCCACCACCTCCTACAAATCCTTTTATTGCACTGGAGAGTCGTAAAAATGGGGCTTCTGGGGCTCATTTGCACCAAATACTTTTGATACCAAAAGGACTGTTTCCTGGAACAATTTATTTGCACAGGTGCTGTTGTTTCCTGTTACAGAACTTGCCAGAACTCCACTGGAGTTCCCTTTATCTGTTTCTCCACAGGTTCTATTCTAGCCATGATTTTCATCCTGTGTGCACACCTGTCCATCCTTTTATCATTTCTGCCAGTTTGCCTTCAGGCTCTGTCCAGCACCTTCAGGGGAAGGGAAAATTTCCATTCTCTCTGTTATTTGTCACTTTGTGACAGAAATGTTCCAGTCCTGTCATCATCCAGGCTGCCCTCCAGGATGTCCTGATCTTTCCTGTCCTGAGGAGCCCAGAATGGGAAAGAACACTGGGCAGAGCTGGACACGGCACTGGGCAAAGCTGGACATGGCACTGGGCAGAACTGGACATGGCACTGGGCTGAACTGGACATGGCACTGGGCAGAGCTGGACACTGGGCTGGGTGGACGTCGACACAGCCCTGAGCAGAGCTGGAAATGGCTCTGAACAGAGTTGGGCACAGCACTCCTGATGTGCCTCACTGGGCAGGGAGAGGGGCACGATCACTCCCTGACTTCCTGGCCTCGCTCCTCTGAGTGCCCCCCAGATCCCTCCTGGCCCCAGGCCACACGGCCAGCTCCACTGGCCACCCAGCAGCACCCCCAGGTCATTCCCCTGAGCTGCTCCAGCAGGTCCCCACCAGCCAGGCAGGGCACTGGTGCTAAATTGGGCAAAAACCAGCCC
>NW_005054680.1:122474-126524 GCF_000277835.1 Geospiza fortis | reverse complement strand
GCTTTAAGAAGAACTAGCAAAAAACAATAAAAGGATGTAAAAGTGTGCACACAGAAGGGCAACGGTTGCTGGAACCTGTGGAGAAAGAGATAAAGGGCACTCCAGTGAGGGGTTTTTGGCAAGATGTGTTACACAGAAAGAGCAGTGCCAGCCCAAAATGAAAGTTTGAGACAAGGTCATCTGAGATATTGGGGCACATAGTGAAATCCACATCCTGACACCCCATTTTTATGACCCTCCAGGACAATAAAAATTATTTCCTAAAAGAGGCAGAGCCATGCCAATTATTTACTGGAAATGTGCTGGTTTTGTATTAGCTAAGAAGTGCATTTTGATGAATATTTATAATTAGGATGGATAGATTCAGTGTGGCAAATTCCCCCCTGATGTGCAGGACCAGGAGAGATCCACTGCGAGTCCGAGCTGATAAAGAATTCCATCTTTCTGCTACCTCCAGTTCAATCAGGGAGTTCGGCCAATTTCGATATTGGTGGCTGGGGGGATGGCAGGGGACACTTGTGGAGGGACATGGGACTGGGATTGTAGAGTGGGGGCATGGAGGGCTCCAGGCCGACATTGCAGGATCAGGGGTTGTTGCCTGAATTTGGGTTGGGGTCCTGGGGTGCCATGAAATGTGTAACAGGACTGGAAGCGGGACTGGGGTCTGGGAGAGGACCAAGGTGGAGCTGGTGGGGTTGAGGGAGTGGCTTAAGGAATTTGGGTGAGGTTCCTGAGTGGCCTGGGGTCACAAGAGGGCTACACAGGTCTGGGAGCAGAAATGAGATCCCTGGGAGCACCAGGGGGACGTTGGCAGGGTAAATACAGGATTGGGATTGGGACTGGGCAGCTGGTGTGCGGGAATTGAGAGACACGGACTCTGCAATGCCAGCAAAGCAAAGCCATTTGTTACACCACTTTACCAGGATTTATAGCTCACTAGGTTTGTACAAAATTTTCTTCTTGGCCCCCTTTGTCCCAGTCCCCTTAGAAACACAATCTTCTCGATTATCCTTCTCTTACTAGTAATATCCTTGTTATCCTTTTCACCAGCAACATACCTGTTATCTCTTCTTGGGTCAGAGCAGTCAGCGTGAAGGTCGGAAGTGTCCAGACATGATGTCTTCATTTCTGATCTGGGCTTGAGTTTTTCTCTCTCATGGTTTTCACTGTACCAGGGCCACATGGTCTGCAGAGCTCCCATGTGGAGCTTCTGTAGTGGTCTGGTCTTCCGCATCTACCTAGTTTTTGTTTTTTATGCAAAGAGTTTGTGTACCTTGATTTTAAAGCAGTTCCCTCCTGTAAGGCTATTATCTTATTAAGACTGTTACTGCTTATCTTCTAAATACAGGATAAAATACATAGATTCTGTTGGCAATGTCCCAACTGATATGCAAGACCAAGGGAGATCTGCTCTGAGTCCGAGTTTATAAAGAATTCCGGCTTTCTGCTGCCTCCAGTTCTACCAGGGAGTTCACTCCAGCCGATTTCAATATCGGGGACTGGGGGAACTCCAAGGGACACTTGTGGAGGGTTATAGGGCTGGGATTGCATACTCATAGACTGCTATGCATATCCATATAGTTCCATAAACTAGCTTCCATTTTCCAGGAATTATTTAACATGGCACCTCCTTGGGTCTGCCTTTTTAGAGCATGCCTGTTTCTTAGCTGTGGTTTTGGCTCATTCTCTTTATCACTTCCAGTCTGGGCCTTGGACCGTAATATCTTCAGACAGCAGATGCTGAAAGTTGGCATATCAACAGCAGGGTCCTCATTACATGTCCACTGGATGTTATCCTGACCAAACAGACCATTCACTCGTACCTATATCAGCTACCACTACTACCATGTCTAAGATTTCGTTAATAGTGGAAATAAAAGCAAAGTAATTTTACCATATACATGTGGCATTCATCTTAATATTTTCAAAAAGCCAAGAGATTAGATTTGTCTTCCTTTCTCTTTTCACTTTTTTCTCATTTCCTCCAGGGAAAATGTCAGAGGTGGCCTTGGCACCTCGGTGATCTCTCTTTTCTGAGGCTCATGGATGTCTTGGTGATATTGGGGACCATGGAAACGACCGCTCACTTTAAATTTTTAAATGTTTATTAGACCTCAGCAACACAACAAAGGGACTGAATAAGGAAAAAGGGACAGCACGGGGAGTCTGGCCAACTGCCACAAAATGATGGCTCGGCCTTTTATACCCCCTTTTTGTGGAATCAACTAAATTCATGTTCATAAGGAGTCATACATATTCAAACATTTTCCTTATAAATCCCTGGCCCCCACCAAAGTCTCCCAGTTGACTCTTCCTTGCTGTCCATTGGTGGAGACCTTCCTGCAGTCTGATTGGAGGTGAGGTGTTGCCATGCCACGCCTCCCCAGCAACAGGCTTTGCCCTTTCCCAACTCCCCCATGCAAGGGGCACAGGGGCACGCCCTCCCTCCACATGTCCCTGACAACCCTGACAATCAAAGCTGTCTGTTTGCAGCAATATGGGAGGTGGGAAGGGGATTATGGGGAGAACAGAAAGCACTCAAACAACAAACTACAATACCATAACCATACATCAACAAAACTTCTCCTAACATACACACAATACTCACCCCTTAATTGGGAGACTCAATCATCACATTACCGATCTATAACAAAGCTGTGGCTTCCCAATCCCTGGCCATGTCCAAAGCCAGGTTGGGAAATGTGGAGCAGCCCAGCCCAGGGGAAGATGTCCCTGCCCACGGCAGGGCTGGCACCGGACGGGCTTTAAGGTCGCTCCATCCCAAACCATTGCAGAGCCCCCGGGGCCGGGATGGGGCGGGGCGGGCGCTTGGCAGCGCCGCTCGTGCTGCCGCCTGCTGTTGGCACCCAGAACTGCAGCTGGGAGCAGCGCATGCGCAGTGCTGCTGATTTCCCACGCTCGCTGCTGCCCTCCGGTGGACAATTCCTGAACCACAACTTCCAGAATCCCCAAATCCCAGAATGGGTGAGGCTGGAAGGACCCAGGGTGGGCACCTGGCCCAACCTCCCCGCTCAGGCAGCGTCATCCCTGAGCACAGGATTGGGTCCAGAGCAGCCCAGAACTGGACACGGCACTGGACAGCGCTGGACACAGCACAGGACAGATCTGGACACGGCACTTCTGATGTGCCTCCCTGGGCAGGGCAGAGGGGCACAGTCACTCCCTGACTTCCTGGCCCTGCTCTTCCTAATACCTCCTGGATCCCTCCGGGCCCCAGGCAGCACAGCCAGCTTCACTGGTCACCCACCAGCACCCCCAGGTCCTTCTCCACAGCTGTTTCAGTAGGTCCCACAGGCCAGAGATGGCACTGGGGACTGTCCCTCCCCAGGGACAGGATCTGCCCCTTCCCTCTTGAGCCTCCCAGTTTCCAGCCTTTAAGGTTCGCTGAACTGCAGGATGTGGCAAGATGCTTTGCCTGGAATGTGGCCAAGGGACAATGCCCCATTTGTGGCCATCGGGGCTGCATTGAGAGGGGTCTGGTGCAGATTTTGGTGCTGAATTGGGCTAAAACCAGCCCAAATCACCAACCCTGAATTGACAGCTGAGGATGAAGCACCAGGGCTTGGCCTGGCTGTCCATCATCTGACCCTGGGAACATTGAGTCCCCTCTGAGACAGAGATTCCTCTCCTCTATTCTGCTCGCAATGAAATGTGTGTGAGGATCCTCCCTTGGGAAGAGGAGGCTCCCTAGGGATCCTCCTTGAGGCTGAGAGCAAGAGACCTTCCCATGATTGTTGATGTGGGGAGTGACATCGAGGCCTGCTTAGGAATTGTCTCTCTTTGCTGACTTTGTCAGAATTATTTAATAGAATTGTTTTGATAGAATTTTTTATTAGAATTGCTTTGCACAATGGCCTTGGTGGCCACACTGGCCAGGGTGGCTGTGGTAGCCTTGGGGCTGAGGGAGTCTTGGTGATCATGGTGGCCACAGCTGCCACAGTGACCTTAGTGACCTTGGTGACCTTGATGGCCTCGTGGCTCAGAGGATCCTGGTGGCCACTGCCATGGCTGTGGTGGCCAGGAGGTGTC
>NW_005054680.1:110449-116178 GCF_000277835.1 Geospiza fortis | reverse complement strand
TTGAGCCTGGGGATGATCTCTTGGGGGAGTGCCTGGGTGACTTCCCTGGCCTTGTTGGTGTGCCAGGAGAAGTTCTGGAGCCCCCAAAAAGGGATCCACCAACACCAGGAGATACCTGAGCCCATGTTGCCGTGGTAGCTCAAAAAATCCATTTGCAGTACTCTCCAGGAGTGTTTCCTCGTTCAGTGATGCCGGGAGATGGTTTTGAATTCAAACAACTTGACATCAGCCACAATTGGACCAGGTCAATGTGGGCCACAGCAGTGACTGTTCTCCTCATCCAAGTGGCCCAGAAATCCAGTTTGGGACAAAGGTTTATGGTGTATATACTCTGCTCACCATAACCGCAAGAAGATGTGGAACAAGGGGCGGAGCTCAATGTGTTACAAAGAGCTCTGGAATTGTGTGAAAAAGAGCAAACATTGGAACTCACTTGCCATCTGCTTTGAGCATTGCTCATGCCCGTGGAGCCATATGCAGAGAAAGATGTCAATTACAGCACAGGGATCTCCAAATAAATATAAACAAGAATTATTGTCTGGCCTCGATACCACCCAGCTGCCCAGAGAAGTGACCGTACTACAGTCCAGGGCACACCAGCCTGGGGATTGATAAATCCCTGTGGGTAAATAGATTTGCAATAAAGCTGCACGAGAGGCTCCACAACAAAGCATCCTGGTGTTAATTCCTGAGCAAGGAATTTCTCTGCCAGAGGTGAGGCCTGGATAGAGTTGGGCAGATTGAAAATTGACGGCCTAGCTAAAAGCCCACAATAAAGAGGGTGAGTAAGAGGTTACTCCCAATAACCAGGTCAGGCCCTCCCCAGCTGATGCTGCAATTTTTAAAGGAGAAAAACATCAGCAAACCTCTGAGGAATCGATGCCATGGGGGCAGGTCTGCAGCCTCAAGTCCTTAGTGTTCAAAGGAAAAACTGCCAGGTCTGTTAGAGAGCAACGCCTGATATGGTTTCAAAAGAACCCTTTGAATTCAAAACCATCCCCTCCAGGCATCACTGAAAGAGGAAACACTCCCAATGATAACTGCCAAATGGAATTTCTGAGCTACCACACCAACATGGGCTCAGGTATCTCCTGATGTTGGTGGATCCCTTTTTTGGGGCTCCAGAACTTCTCCTGCCACACCAACAAGGCCAGGGAAGTCACCCAGGCACTCCCCCAAGAGATCATCCCCAGGCTCAAGGTGCCTGCAGGGATGTCACCTGATAGGGGACCCCAATTGGTATCTGAGGTGTGGCAACAACTCAGTGAGCAGTGGGGAGTGGGACTGGGGGAACTGGGGGGACATGGGACAGCGGGATTGGGGTCATGGGGGCTGAGCAATAAGAGAGAGAATAAAAAATTTCAGATCCCCTGAAGATGCTGGGAAGTGCTTTAAGAAGAACTAGCAAAAAACAATAAAAGGATGTAAAAGTGTGCACACAGAAGGGCAACGGTTGCTGGAACCTGTGGAGAAAGAGATAAAGGGCACTCCAGTGAGGGGTTTTTGGCAAGATGTGTTACACAGAAAGAGCAGTGCCAGCCCAAAATGAAAGTTTGAGACAAGGTCATCTGAGATATTGGGGCACATAGTGAAATCCACATCCTGACACCCCATTTTTATGACCCTCCAGGACAATAAAAATTATTTCCTAAAAGAGGCAGAGCCATGCCAATTATTTACTGGAAATGTGCTGGTTTTGTATTAGCTAAGAAGTGCATTTTGATGAATATTTATAATTAGGATGGATAGATTCAGTGTGGCAAATTCCCCCCTGATGTGCAGGACCAGGAGAGATCCACTGCGAGTCCGAGCTGATAAAGAATTCCATCTTTCTGCTACCTCCAGTTCAATCAGGGAGTTCGGCCAATTTCGATATTGGTGGCTGGGGGGATGCCAGGGGACACTTGTGGAGGGACATGGGACTGGGATTGTAGAGTGGGGGCATGGAGGGCTCCAGGCCGACATTGCAGGATCAGGGGTTGTTGCCTGAATTTGGGTTGGGGTCCTGGGGTGCCATGAAATGTGTAACAGGACTGGAAGCGGGACTGGGGTCTGGGAGAGGACCAAGGTGGAGCTGGTGGGGTTGAGGGAGTGGCTTAAGGAATTTGGGTGAGGATCCTGAGTGGCCTGGGGTCACAAGAGGGCTACACAGGTCTGGGAGCAGAAATGAGATCCCTGGGAGCACCAGGGGGACGTTGGCAGGGTAAACACAGGATTGGGATTGGGACTGTGCGGCTGGTGTGTGGGGATTGAGAGACACGGACTCTGCAATGCCAGCAAAGCAAAGCCATTTGTTACACCACTTTACCAGGATTTATAGCTCACTAGGTTTGTGCAAAATTTTCTACTTGGCTCCCTTTGCCCCAGTCCCCTTAGAAACACAATCTTCTCGATTATCCTTCTTACAATAGTAATGTCCTTGTTATCTCTTTCACCAGCAAGGTCCCTGTCGTCTCTTCTTTGGTCAGAGGGTCAGTGTCAGAGGGTCCGAGTGAGCAGACATTATGCTGTCACTTCTCTTCTTGCCTTGAGTTTTTCTCTCTCACGGTCTTCACTCTTCCAGGGCCACAAGGTCTGCAGAGCTCCCCAGCTGAGCTTCTGTAGTGGTCTGGTCTTCCACATCTCCCTCTTCTTTGTTTTTTATGCAATGCAAACATGTCAAAACAGTTCCCATTCATAAGGCTATTGTCTTACTAAGAGTATTACTGGTTATCTGCTAAATACAGGATAAAATATATGAAGTACAGATCACAATCCATAAGAACTTACCAAACACAATCATGTCCCTGACAAAGAGACTCACTGCATAGGAGAACAAAACGAAAATGTCCAAAGCCTCCTAGGAAATGAGGATAAATGGCCACTGTTCTAAAGTTCATCTGGTTGGAGCTCGGGGGCCACGCTGCGCCCCTCACAGAGGAACCCTTCCCATGTACCCCCGTGTGTCCTCAGTGCCCCCTCAGTGTGTGTCCCACTTTGTCCCCCAGTGTCCCACACTGCTCCCAGTAACCTCCCTGCCATGGCCCTCCTGGCTCAGACCCTGGCACTGCTGGCAATGACTGTGACCACTGCGGCCATCAAGGTGGTGCCCCTGGACATGGCCCAGGACTCCTTCGATGACCAGTACCGAGGCTGTGGCCCTGCCATGACCAAGGCGTTTCCGGCCCTCTACAAATTTGAGTTTCAGAAGAATCCTCTCTTTGCCAAGACCTGGGTGAAGGCTGAGGCTGAGTGGCGCAAGCGGGGCTCCCATGTGTTCCCTCTGGCGTCCCCAGCCCAGGCCGTGGCTGTCATGGCCTACACAATGAAGGACATTTACAACGGGTTCAATAAGGCTGTGCGTGCAGCTGGGCTCTCCCGCCAGGAATACCAGAACAACTTCCACTTCAAAACGCTGCATTTCCTTCTGACCCAGGCACTGGTGACACTGAGGCACGCTCAGAATGGGCAGTGTCACCACGTATTCCAGGGTGTGCATGATGTCCGGTTCCAGGCACGGTGTGGCCAGAAGGTCCGGTTTGGTCAATTCACATTCTAATAAATTATTCTGTTAAATCAAATGTATTAAATGATTCTATCAAAACAACTCCGTTAAATAATTCTACCAAAATGATTCCATGAAGTAATTCTGACACAGCCAGCCAAAAGTGACAATTCCTAAGCAGGACTCAAGGTCACTCCCCATACCAACACTTATGGGAATGTCTCTTTCTCTCAACTTTGAGGAGGACTGTTGGGGAGCATCCCCTTCCCGAGGGAGGAACCTCACACACATTTCATCCAAGTCTGAATAGGGGAGAGGAATCTCTGTCTGAGAGGGGACAGGGCATTGCCAGGCTCAGGTGATGGATGGCCAGGCCCAGCTCTGGTGATTTACCCGCAGTTGTCAATTCAGGGTTGATGATTTGGGCTGGTTTTTGCCCAATTTAGCACCAGTGCCCTGCCTGGCTGGTGGGGACCTGCTGGAGCAGCTCAGGGGAATGACCTGGGGGTGCTGCTGGGTGGCCAGTGGAGCTGGCCGTGTGGCCTGGGGCCAGGAGGGATCTGGGGGGCACTCAGAGGAGCGAGGCCAGGAAGTCAGGGAGTGATCGTGCCCCTCTCCCTGCCCAGTGAGGCACATCAGGAGTGCTGTGCCCAACTCTGTTCAGAGCCATTTCCAGCTCTGCTCAGGGCTGTGTCGACGTCCACCCAGCCCAGTGTCCAGCTCTGCCCAGTGCCATGTCCAGTTCTGCCCAGTGCCATGTCCAGCTTTGCCCAGTGCCGTGTCCAGCTCTGCCCAGTGTTCTTTCCCATTCTGGGCTCCTCAGGACAGGGAAGGTCAGGACATCCTGGAGGGCAGCCTGGATGATGACAGGACTGGAGCATTTCTGTCACAAAGTGACAAATAACAGAGAGAATGGAATTTTTCCCTTCCCCTGAAGGTGCTGGACAGAGCCTGAAGACAAACTGGCAGAAATGATAAAAGGATGGACACGTGTGCACAAAGGATGAAAATCACAGCTAGAACCCGTGGAGAAACAGATAAAGGGAACTCCAGTGGGGTTTTGGCAAGTTCTGTAACAGGAAACAACATCAATAAAAGGACTTGTAGGAGGAGGTGGATCAATGCAAATGATTTATGGGAAAAGTACAGTTTCTGTATTAGGTGACACATTTTCATGAATATTTATAATTATGGTGGATAAATACCCCATGGCAAAGTCCCCCCTGATGTGCAGGACCAGGAGAGATCTGCTGCGAGTCTGAGCTGAGAAAGAATTCCAGTTTTCTGCTATCTCCAGTTCCATCAGGGGCTTCACTCCAGCTGATTTTGGTATCATAGTGGGGGGACTCCAGGGGGACTCTCTGGGGGGACATGAGACTGAGGGATTGGGATTGTGGACATGTGGGGACACTGGGGGAGTCACAGGGCTGGGATTGGGGTAATGGGGGCTCTGGGGGAAAATGAGGGGGAACACAGGAGATGGTGAGAGTGGATTGGGGGCATCGGGAGGCTGGGAGACACTGTGGGGGCAGAGAGTGATGCCTGGATTTGGGTTGAGGTCCTGGGGTGACACCATAGAAATTGGGGAATGGGAATGGGAATGGGAGTGGGGTCTTGGGACAGGCCAAGGAGGACACTGGGGGGCTCAGGGAGTGAGCCCTGGATTTGGGTCGGGATTCTGCTGGGGCTGAGGGCACTTGTAGTCATGGGAGTAGGATTCAGCTTATGGGGGGCCATGATACTGTGGGATTGGGATTGGGGTCCCCAGGGGGCTGGGGGATGTTGGGGAGGCATAAGTAACCCCAGGATTTGGGATCAGGGAACCCAGACATGTCCAGGGGTTGGCTGGGCAGGAGTGCCTCCCTTTCCCCCTGACCCCACTCCCCTGCTGACCCCACTCCCCTGCCCAGTCCCTCACGGAGGAACCCTCCCTGTGTCTCCCCCATGTCCCTTCTGTGTCCCCCAGTGTCCCACACCGGTCCCTGTGGCCTCTCCCCACCATGGCCCCCCTGGCTCAGATCCTGGCACTGCTGGCAATGGTCACGACCACCATGGCTGTTGAGGTGGTGACCCTGGACATGGCCCCGAACTCCTTTGATGACCAGTACCAGGGCTGTGGCCCTGCCATGAAGGAGGCATTGCCGGCCCTCAGCAGCTCCGAGTTTGAGCAGAACGAGGAGTTTGCCGAGGTTTGGGCAAAGGCTGCAGCCGAGTGGCAGAGGCGGGGGGGCCCCCAGGCCCCCCT
>NW_005054680.1:109860-110377 GCF_000277835.1 Geospiza fortis | reverse complement strand
TGAGGGACGCTCAGAAAGGGCAGTGTCTCAACGTGTTCCAGAGGGTGTGTGGGGTCTGGTTTGAGGCACAGCACGGTGATATCATCCGGTTCGGTGAATTCACGTCGGCATTTCTGAGCACACCAACTGGCGAGTGCTCCAATGACACGGTGCTCGAGCTGCACACGTGCCATGGCGTGGAAATCCAGTTTTTCACAGAACATCCGGAACAAAACTTGGTGCTGATCCCACCCTTTGAGACCTTCAATGTCACCCAAATCACCCAGGAAGGAAATCAGACACAGATCCAGCTCCGCTCCACCGGGACCTTCAGCGAATACAACTGCGTGTGGAGTGAGGTGAGAGCACAAAGGAACGGTCTGTGGGGATGGGACACCCACTGTGGCCATGGGGACACCCATGACAGGGCACAGAGGACAATGACACTTACTGGGGATGGGGACTGGGACAGGGACACCCACTTTCTGTGGGGGAACAAGGATACTCCATGGTGGAGACACCAAGTTTGGGGACACCC
>NW_005054680.1:108410-109825 GCF_000277835.1 Geospiza fortis | reverse complement strand
AGGGATGGGGGCCCGCACTTCTGGGAAGGAACACGGACAGGGACACCCCTGCCAGGGGACAACAGGAAGAGGGACAGCGACTGGGATCTCCCCGTTCTGACCCTGTCCCTCCCCGCCATGGGCAGTGCTGTGAGGACGGGCCCTGTGTGCTGGATGAGGGTGGGTCAGGAGCCCCCATGGCTCCCCCTCACCCCTGTCACCCCTAAGCCCACCATGAACCCCTGACCTCCCCGGCTCCCTATAGACCCCCGTGCCCCCACCGACATCCTTCAATGCAGCACCTCATGGTCCCCATCACTCCTGTAACCCCTCTCTCCCCATTATGGCCATCCCCAAACCCTCATTCCCCTCATGGTCCCTCTGATCCCTCTCTTTGTCCCTCAGGTGGGAGCATCCCCAGCACCCCTTTCCACCTTGGAGGACTCCTCCTAGCTGCCACAGCTCTGGCAGTGGCCACCAGGATCCTCTGAGCCATGAGGCTGCCAAGGTCCCTGAGGTCACCGTAGTCACTGTGGAAGCCATGGCCACCATGATCACCAAGACTCCCTGAGATACAAGGCTACCACAGCCACTCTGACCACTGTGCATACCAAAGCCATTGGGCAAACACCTTTTAATAAATAATTCTGTCAAAACAATTGTATTAAATAAGTCTGTCACAGCCAGTCCAAAATGACAATTCTTATGCAGGGCTCGATGTCACTCCCCGGACAACACTTGTGGGAATGTCTCTTTCTCTCAAACTCGAGGAGGATCCTTGGGGAGCATCCCCTTCCTGAGGGAGGAACCTCACACACATTTCATTCCAAACAGGAATAGGGGAGAGAAATCTCTGTCTGAGAGGGGACTGGACATTCCCAGGGTCACATGATGGATGGCCAGGCCCAGCTCTGATGCTTCAGCCCCAATTCAATTGTCAAGTCAGGGATGTTATTTTGGGCTGGTTTTAGCCCAATTCAGCACCAAAATCAGCATGAGACCCCTCTCAATGCAGCCCCAATGGCCACAAAGGGGGCATTGTCCCTTGGCCACATTCCAGGCAAAGCATCCTGCCATATTCTGCAGTTCAGGGGATGTTAAAGGCTGAGAGGTTCAAGAGGGCAATGGCAGGTCCTGTCCATTGGGAGGGACAGTCTCTGGTGCCAGTCCAGGCTGGCATGGACCTGTTGGAGCAGCTCTGGAGAAGGACCTGGGGGTTCTGGTGGGTGACATGGGGAGGAGCAGGGTGAGGAGGTCTGGGAGTGATCATGCCCCTCTGCACTGCACAATTAAGCACACCGGGAGGTCTGTGTCGAACTCTGTTCAGTGCCGTGTCCTGTTCTGGGCTGCTCTAGTTTCCAATCCCAGTCTCAGGGATGATGCTGCCTGAGCTGGGAGGTTGGGCCAGGTGCCCACTCTGGATCCTTCCAGCCTCA
>NW_005054680.1:106975-108382 GCF_000277835.1 Geospiza fortis | reverse complement strand
GCGGCCCCTCCCGGGCGCCCGCCCCGCCCCATCCCGGCCCCGGGGGCTCTGCAATGGTTTGGGATGGAGCGACCTTAAAGCCCGTCCTGTGCCAGCCCTGCCATGGGCAGGGACACCTTCCCCTGGTCTGGGCTGCTCCAGGCACTGCCCAACCTGGCCTTGGGATGGGGCAGTCACAGCTTCTCTGGGCAGCCTGTGCCAGGGCATCACCACCATCACAGGGATGGATTTTATAGGAAAGAGGGGTGGTGCTGTCTTTGAAAAATGACTCAGTGAGTTGGGTTCTTTTTTAGAAGAAATTGTTGTCAGTGTCTTCAAAATGGCTCCTGATGTCTCTACAGGCATAAATTTTGTCACAGAACCGTGGAGGTTTGACCAGAAAGTTTGAAGTCCTGAACTTTCAGGTAATAAGAGAAATAGGTCCCCACAAAGTCAATTCCATAACCCAGATAGCCTGAACTTCTGAACTTTGGGAGAAAATGATAGGTTCAAGGGGGATGTGGGGGAGGTGGTTTGGGACAGCTGCACCTTCCCAGTAACTCGGTCAATGTGGAAAGGGACAGGGCAACCTGCAGCCAGGAGTTTGGGATAAAAGGATTCTGTGCCCTCCAAAACCTGTAGAGAGAAACCCCACAGGGGATATGGCTGTGGAAACTCTGTTCCTTTATTAGAATTAAGTTTCAAGGCTATTTTTGAACACTTGGCTTTTCATAGTGTAGGTTTTCCACACAGACTGAAGGTGCTGGGTAGAGCTTAAAGTCTGACTGGCAAAAATGATAAAAGGGTGTAAAAGTATTTACACAGGACAATAAAAGTGGCTGGAAGCTGTGGAGTAAGAGATAAAGGGAACTCTAGTGGGGTTTTTGAGAAATTCTGAAACACAGAAGGAGCTACACCTGCCCAAAGCGAAAGTTTGAGGCAAGGTCATCTGAGATATTGGAGCACCCAGTGCAAATGACCCCCAAAAACCCCAGTTTTATGACCCTCCAGGAGAAGAAAAATTATTTCCTACAAGAGACAGAGCCATGCCAATTATTTACGGGAAATGTGCTGGTTTTGTATCAGCTAAGGAGCCCATTTGAATGAATATGTATAATTAGGACAGATCAATTCTGTGTGGCAAACTCCCCTCTCTTGTGCAGGACAAGGAGAGATCTGCTGTGAGTACAAGTTGATCAAGAATTCCAGATTTCTGCTACCCCCAGTTCTGTCAGGGAGTTCACTCCGACCTATTTCAGTATCGGGGGCTTGGGGAACCCCTGGGAACACTTGTGGTGGGACAATCCGGATGCCATCATGGCATCAGGATTGCAGCCCTGGGAGGAACAGGGGGGACCATGGGGGACAATGTGATGTGGGAAACTGGGGGTCACTGGGGAACATGGTACTGGGGTTATCTGAGCTCTA
>NW_005054680.1:96440-106777 GCF_000277835.1 Geospiza fortis | reverse complement strand
GTGACCCCAGATTTGGGTTGGGGTCCTGGAGGGTCTGAAGGGACACTGGGGACATTACACCAAGAATGTGGGTGTGGGATTTGGGCCCCTGGGGAGACTGGAGGACACTGGGTCACGCAGGAGTGACCCCAGGATTTGGGATCAGGCTCTCAGGATGTGTATAGAGGTCTCTTGGCCAAGGCTGCCCTCCTTCTCCTCGGGCTGACTCCACTCTCCTTCCCCAGCCCATGATAGATGGATCTTCTCTGTGTCCCATGGTCCCCCCATGTCCCCTCAGCATCTCTCAGTGTCACATCACTGTCCTGCCGTGTTCCTCAATGTTCCCCATGTCCCACAGTGTCCCCTCAGTTTCCTAGTGTCCCCCAGTGTTTCACACTAGTCCTGGTGGCCTCTCCCTTCCCTAGATTCCCTGGTTTGGACCCTGGCACTGCAGGCAATGACCGTGGCCAACACAGGCTTCACAGTTGTCCCCCTGGACATGGCTTGGAACTCCTTTGATGACCAGTACCCCGGCTGCCGACACGCCATGACTGAGTTGTTGCCGGCCCTCAACCACTTTGAGTTCCAGCAGAACCCTGTGTTTGCCCAGACCTGGGTGAAGGCTGCGGCCGAGTGGTGGAGGCGGGGGCCCCCTGTGACCCCTCTGTCCCCAGCCCAGGCCATCGCCCTCATGACCTACACAATGAAGGACGTGTACAAGGAGTTCAACACCGCCGTGCATGTGGCCGGACGCTCCCGGCAGGAATCCCGGGACAATTTCCACTTCAAAACGCTGCATTTTCATCCTAGTGAGGAGGAGGTGCTGATCCCACCCTTCGAGACCTTTGAGGTCACCAGTGTCACCCAGGAAGGAGACAGGGCAGTGATCCAGCTCCGATCCAGTGGGACCTTCAGCAGATACAGCTGCAAGTGGCTGCGATGTGACATCATGGGGAAAACCTGGAGGACAGGGACACCCACTGTGGGTATGGGGACACCCATGATAAGGCACAGGGACAATGACACCCACAGGTGATGGGGGACAGGGACAGGGACACCCACGACAGGGTGCAGGGATGGGGACCCCCACATCTGGGAGGGGACAGGGACACCCCTGCCCAGAGGATGTCAGGGACAGGGACGGGGAAATAGATGGAGAAAGGAACCCTCCTCTGCTGTCTCTGCTCCTCCCCTCTGCAGACCAGCTCTGTAGGGACCAGCCCTGTAAGCTGGTTGTGGGTGGGCTGGGACCATCCTGATCTGGACCCCCCTGAACCTCTCACACCCCCCTGACACCGCTAATGGCACCCCCTATCTCCTCCTGACACCTGTCATCCCTAAAGCCCACCATGACCCCCTGAAACCCCTTGCTGCCTGTATTACCTCACTGCCCCCCTGACACCCCATCATCCCTAAAGCAGCCATGGCCCCCTGAACACCAATCTCCCTCCTGTCAACCCTGACAACCAGGACCATCGGGTGGCAACACAACAGAGGGCGGAAAGGGGACTATAGGGAGAACAGAGGGTGTCCGAAAACCAAGCCACAACAATTAACCATAAATTGACAACATTTTGTTAAGGTGCAAGCAATATTCCTCCCTTAATTGTGAGAGTCAATCATCATGTAACCCATTTATAAAAAAGTTGTGGTTGCCCCATCCCTGGAAGGGTTCAAGGCCAGGTTGGGTGGGCCCTGGAGCAGCCCAGCCCAGGGGAAGATGTCCCTGCCCATGGCAGGGCTGGCACCGGACGGGCTTTAAGGTCGCTCCATCCCAAACCATTGCAGAGCCCCCGGGGCCGGGATGGGGCGGGGCAGGCGCTCGGCAGCGCCAGCAGCTCGTGCTGCTGCCTGCTGTTGGCACCCGGAACTGCACAGTGCAACTGAATTCCCATGCTCGCTGCTGCCCTCTGGTGGAAAATTCCTGAACCACAACTGCCAGAATGCCCAAATCCCAGAATGGGTCAGGCTGGAAGGACCCAGAGTGGGCACCTGGCCCAACCTCCCGGCTCAGGCAGCATCATCCCTGAGCACAGGATTGGATCCAGAGCAGCCCAGAACTGTACGTGGCACTGGGCAGTGCTGGACACAGCACAGGACAGATCTGGACACAGCACTCCTGATGTGCCTCACTGGGAAGGGCAGAGGGGCACAAACACTCCCAGACCTCCTGGCCCTGCTCTTCTTGATGCTCCCTGGATCCCCCCTGGCCCCAGGCCACACGGCCAGCTCCACTGGTCACCCACCAGCACCCCCAGGTCCTTCTTCAGAACTGCTCCAGCAGGTCCCACCAGCCAGGAATTGCACTGGTGACTGTCCCTCCCCAGGGACAAGATCTGCCCTTGTCGTCTTGAACCTCCCAATTTCCAGCCTTTAAGGTTCCCCTGAACTGCATTAATGTGGCAGGATCCTCTGCATGGAATGTGGTCAAGGTACAATGCCCCATTTGTGGCTATCAGGGCTGCATTGAGAGAGGTCTGGTGCTGATTTTGGTGCTGAATTGGGCTAAAACCAGCCCAAATCACCAACTCTGTATTGACAACTGACTCTGAAGCACCAGAGCTGGGCCTGGCTGTCCATCATCTGCCCCTGGGAATGTCCAGTCCCCTCTCAGACAGGGATTCCTCTCCCCTATTCCTAACGAAATGTGCGTGAGGTTCCTCTTTTGGGAAGGGGATGCTTTCCAAGGATCCTCCTCGAGGTTGAGATAAAGAGATATTCTCATGAGTGTTGGTGTGGGGAATGACATCAAGCCCTGATTAAGAATAATCACTTTTGGCTGGCACTGACAGATTTATTTAATTGAATTGTTGTGGTAGAATTATTTAATAGAATTGCTTTGCACAGTGGCCTTGGTGACCACAGTGGTCACAGTGGCTGTGGTAGTCTTGTGGCTCAGGGAGTCTTGGTGATCAAGGTGGCCACAGTGGCCTTGGTGGTTATAGTGACCATGGTGGTCACAGTGGCCCTGGTGGTTATAGTGATCATGGGGACCAGAGTGACTGTGGTGGCTTTGGTAGATCTGGGGGCTTATTTCCATGGGGATCTTGGTGGTCTTGCTGATTGTGGTGGCCACAGCAATGACAGTAACCTTGGCATCCATGGTGGCCATGCTTGCCACAGTCACCACAGTGACCACAGTGAGCCTGTGGCCTTGGTGGCCTTGTGGCTCAGAGGATCCTGGTGGCAACTTCCAGGGATGTGGGGTGAGGAGGAGTTCTCTGAGGTGGAAGTGGGCACTGGGGATGCTTCTGGGCATGCTCCTGGGGAAGAGAGGGGTCAGGGGGACCATGGAAGGAGTAAAGAAGTCAGGGACAGTTGTAATGGTGTGTTAGGGGTGACGAGATAGATGGGGGCCATGAGGTGACAGGTGACAAAGTGTTGGGGGCGGCGGGGTATGGAGGCCAGGGATGTAAGAGGTGTCATGGTGGGCTTGGCGGTGACAGGGGTTAGGGGGAGTCAGGGAGTGCCATGGGGGTAGCCAGGGGTGACAGGGGTTCAGAGAATGCTATGGGGATCCCAGCCCACCTGCATACAGCACACAGGGCCCATCCCCACAGCATTGCCTTTGGTGGGGAGGGACAGAGTCGGTACGGGGACATCCCTGTCTCTGTCCCCAACCCTGTCCCCTCCCAGCTGAGGGATCCCCATCCCAGTGTCCTGTCATGGGCGTTCCTGTTCCCATGCCCACAATGGGTGTCCCCAGACTTGGTGTCCCCAGCATGGGGTGTCCCTCACCCCAAACTTTCAGTGTGTGCCCCCATAGCTGGCAGGGAGTGTCCCCAAACTCTGTGTCCTGACACGCGTATCCCCAGCCAACACTGGCTGTCCCCAGTACTGGGTGTACCTGTCCCCACACTGTCAGTGGGTATCCGCTGAACTGGGTATCCCTGTCTTTGTCCCCAGCTGTGGGTGTCCTTGTCCACCCATACACTGTGGGTGTCCTGTACCCCTGTCCCCATCCCCAGTGAGTGTCATGGTCCTCTGAGCCTTATCATGGGAGTCCCCATGCCCACAGTGGGTGTTCTCATGCCCCCAGGTTGTCCCCTGTGGTCACCTCACAGCCACGCGCAGTTGTATTTGCTGAAGGTCCCGGCGGAGCGGAGCCAAATCTGTGTCCTCTTCCCATCCCAGATGACTTGGGTAACATGAAAGGTCTCGAAGGGCGGGATCAACACCTCTTCCTCCGTTGGATACATGGAGAACTGCCGGATGTCCACACCATGGCATGTCTGCACTTGGAATATCGTGTCTGTCCCAAATCGCAGAGCAATCTCTTTACGCGGCGACGTCGATGTGAACTGACCAAACCGGACCCTCTGGCCACGCCGAGCCTGGAAATGAATGTCACGCACGCCCCGGAACACATGGCGACACTGCCCGTTCTGTGCCTGCCTCAGTGTCACCAGAGCCTGGGTCAGGAGGAAATGCAGCGTTTTGAAGTGGAAGTTGTTCTGGTATTCCTGGCGGGAGAGCCCAGCTGCACGCACAGCCTTATTGAACCCGTTGTAAATGTCCTTCATTGTGTAGGCCATGACAGCCACGGCCTGGGCTGGGGACGCCAGAGGGAACACATGGGAGCCCCGCTTGCGCCACTCAGCCTCAGCCTTCACCCAGGTCTTGGCAAAGAGAGGATTCTTCTGAAACTCAAATTTGTAGAGGGCCGGAAACGCCTTGGTCATGGCAGGGCCACAGCCTCGGTACTGGTCATCGAAGGAGTCCTGGGCCATGTCCAGGGGCACCACCTTGATGGCCACGGTGACCACGGCCATTGCCAGCAGTGCCAGGGTGCGAGCAAGGAGGGCCATGGAATGCAGAGGGCACAGGGACCAGGGTGGGACACTGGGGGACACAGAGGGGACACAGAGGAGGAACAAAGAGGGTTCCTTAGTGAGGGACTGTGGAGGGAAGTGGGGTCAGCCTGGAGCAGGGTTGAGGGGCAGCTTGGGCCAGCAGACCCGTGGACACATCCTGGAATGCTGATCCCATATCCTGAGGTTATCCCTGGAATCCCCAGTGTCCCTCAGAATCCCAGGACAACAATCCCACTCCCACGGTCCCGTGTCCTCTACAGCTGCTGTTCCCCTAATGAACCCCAGGAACTTGATCCAAATTCTGGGGTAACTCCCTGTCCCCCCAGCAGTGTCCCCCATGACCCCAGTCCCACTCCAACAATGTCTCCCCAGGAACCCACTGATGTGTCCCTTCCGAGTGTCATCCTTGCGCCCACAAGCCCCACAACCGCACTCCGAGCCCCATCTCCCTTCCCCCCTAGTGTTCCTGCTCCCACAGATCTTTAAACCACTTGTGACCCCAGGGCCCCTCAGGAACCTCACCCAAACTCCCAAAGCCACTCCCTCACCCACCCCAGCATCCCCCTCAGCCCTCTCCCACACCTCAGTCCTGCTCCCAGTCCCATGACACTTTTGGTGTCACCCCGGGACCCCAACCCAAATCTGGGGATCAACCCTTGTCTCCACAACCTCCCGCTGGAGCCCCCCATGGCCCCACTCTGCAACCCCAGTCCCGTGTCCCTCCCTCAAGTGTCCCCAGTGTCCCCAAGCCCCTGATACCGAAATCGGATGGAGTGAACTCCCTGATGGAACTGCAGGTATCAGAAAGCCGGAATTCTTGATCAGCTCGGACTCCCAGCAGATCTCGCCTGGTCCTGCAGCTCTGGGGGGACTTTGCCATGGGGTATTTATCCACCACAATTATAAATATTCATTACAATCAGCTCCTTATCTCATACAGAAACAGCACTTTCTCAAGAAATTATTTGCATGGCTCTACCTTTCTCTGGAAGTTCTTTCATGACACTGGAAGGCCATAAAAATGGGGTCTCTGGGGGCCATTTTCACTGAGTGCCCCAATATGCCAGATGACCTCACCTGGAACTTTTGGGTTGGGCGGGCGCTGCTCATTCTGTAACTTTGGCAAGTTACTGAACTTGCCAGAAAAACCTCACTGGGGTTCACTATACACAGAGGTTTCTCTATGGGTTCCAGCCGCGTTCATCCTGCATATCCACCCATTTTCATCCTTTTCATGCTTTTGCCAGTCAGTCTTTAAGCTCTATCCAGTGCCTTCAGGGGAACTGAAACTTTCTATTTCATTTCTATCAACTGACACTTCAGGTGACCTGTGCGGTGCTTTCCCAAACAACTCAATCAGACACAATTGGCACAAATGAATGTGGGGCATAGCAGCGACTGTTCTCCTCATCCAAGAGGCCAGGAAATCCAATTTGGGACAAAAGTTTGTGGTATATACTCTGCTCACAGTAACTGCAAGAAGATGTGGAACAAGGGGCGGAGCTCAATGTGTTACAAAGAGCTCTGGAATTGGCAGTGAGAAAAAGGGCAAACATTGGAACTCACTTGCCATCTGCTTTGAGCATTGCTCATGCCCATGGAGCCATTTGGAAAGAAAGAAGTCAAATAACAGCACAGGGATCTTCAATTAAATATAAAGAACAAATATTGTCCCTACTTGATTCCACCCAGCTGCCCAAAGAAGTGGCCGTACTACAGTCCAGGGCACACCAGCTTGGGGATTGAAAAATCCCTGTGGGTAAATAGAATTGCAATAAAGCTGCACGAGAGGTTCCGCAACAAAGCATCCTGATGTTAATTCCTGAGAAATGAATTTCAGCCCCAGAGGTGAGGCCTGGATAGAGTTGGGCAGATTGAAAATTGGCTGCTTATCCAAAAGCCCACAATAAAGAGGATGGTTGCTCTCAGTCACCTCCACTTTTATCCTGCATATCCACACTTTTACATCCGTTTCTTGCTTTAGTCAGTCAGTCTTTAAACTCTACTCACAGCCTTCAGAGGAACTGAAACTTCCTTTTCTTTCTCCTCTTTCATCCCCTGTGACGGTGATCGCAGGGGTCTTAGAATGAGGGGAGAGACGAGGATCTGACTCCATGTTTCAGAAGGCTTGATTTATTATTTTATGATATATATTATATTAAAACTATACTAAAAGAATAGAAGAAAGGATTTCATCAGAAGGCTAGCTAAGAATAGAAAAAGAAGGAATGATAACAGAGATTTGTGTCTCGGACAGAGAGTCTGAGCCAGCTGATTGTGACTGGCCATTAATTAGGAACAACCACATGAGACCAATCACAGATGCACCTGTTGCATTCCACAGCAGCAGATAACCATTGTTTACATTTTGTTCCTGAGGCCTCTCGTCTTCTCAGGAGAAAGGATCCTAAGGAAAGGATTTTTCAGAAAATATCAAGGCTATAGCCCCCCCTCAACACTCCAATCCTGCTCCCGCTCTCCCACTGTCCCACATGCCCCAAGTTCCCCCAGTCCCTCTCCCAGGTGCTCTCTGCATGCTGTCACACCTCAGATACCAATTAAAGTCCCCTATCTGACGACATCCCTCTAGGCACCTTGAGCCTGCAGGTGATCTCTTGGAGGAGTGATTGGGAAGTCACCTGGGTGACTTCTCTCCCAGGGTGACTTCCCTGGCCTTGTTGGTGTGACAAGAGAACTTCTGGACCCCCCAAGAAGGGATCCCCCAACACCAGGAGATACCTGAGCCCGTGTTGGCATGATAGCTCAGAAATTCCATTTGACAGTTATCATTGCCACCACTTTTAATGAACAGATGGGACTGCCATTGGGCTAAGAAGGATTTATTGCTCAGATAAACATCAGTCTCAGAGGCCATGGGATTTTAGAGGAGCACGCAGTCAGCAATAGCACAAAGTAGTCACAAGTTCTTTGTTGCAAGACACTATACAACTTTCTAATCCAATGGACTGTTATTTTGCTTTTCTAACCTATTATCTTTACTCATTTCTAATGCACTGCAGATCTTTTTACCCCGTGGGCTTCTGACTCACGTGCACACCTTTGCTTCTATTATAACTCTTAAACTCTTCACTTACTCTATGCAGTCATTTTTATGTACTATAAAGCCTCCACCATCTTACCCAATACAGTGTCTTACTTGCTTCAGGCATTTTCTTACTCACAACTTGAGAAACATAAATTTAGGATTTTTTTACCTGACACCTGTGTACTTTACTCTTACATCAATTCAAGCTCCTTTCAAGGCTGCAGATCAAATCCTCCTGAATGCGTGGAAGTTTCCAGCTTTCCATTTCCCACAGCCAGTAAACCCTGGGAGTGTTTCCTCTTTCAGTGATGCCTGGAGGGGATGGTTTTGAATTCAAAGGGTTCTTTTGAAAACATATTGGGCATTGCTCTGTAACAGACCTGATAGTTTTGTCCTACAGACACTGAGGATCTGAGGCCGTAGACCTGGGCCATCTCATGAATTCCCCAGAGTATTGATGCTTTTCTCCTTTACAAATTGGAGCATCAGTTCGGGAGGGTCTGACCTGGTTGTTGGGAGTTACCTCTCGCCCACCCACCCACCCTCTTTATTGTGGGCTTTTAGATAAGCAGCCAATTTTCAATCTGCCCAACTCTATCCAGGCCTCACCTCTGGGGCTGAAATTCATTTCTCAGGAATTAACACCAGGATGCTTTGTTGCGGAACCTCTCGTGCAGCTTTATTACCAATCTATTTACCCACAGGTATTTTTCAATCCCCAAGCTGGTGTGCCCTGGACTGTAGTACGGCCACTTCTTTGGGCAGCTGGGTGGAATCAAGTAGGGACAATATTTGTTCTTTATATTTAATTGAAGATCCTGTGCTGTTATCTGACTTCTTTCTTCCCATGTGCCTCCATGGGCATGAGCAATGCTCAAAGCAGATGGCAAGTGAGTTCCAATGTTTGCCCTTTTTCTCACTGCCAATTCCAGAGCTCTTTGTAACACATTGAGCTCCGCCCCTTGTTCCACATCTTCTTGCAGTTACTGTGAGCAGAGTATATACCACAAACTTTTGTCCCAAATTGGATTTCCTGGCCTCTTGGATGAGGAGAACAGTCGCTGCTATGCCCCACATTCATTTGTGCCAATTGTGTCTGATTGAGTTGTTTGGGAAAGCACCGCACAGGTCACCTGAAGTGTCAGTTGATAGAAATGAAATAGAAAGTTTCAGTTCCCCTGAAGGCACTGGATAGAGCTTAAAGACTGACTGGCAAAAGCATGAAAAGGATGAAAATGGGTGGATATGCAGGATGAACGCGGCTGGAACCCATAGAGAAACCTCTGTGTATAGTGAACCCCAGTGAGGTTTTTCTGGCAAGTTCAGTAACTTGCCAAAGTTACAGAATGAGCAGCGCCCGCCCAACCCAAAAGTTCCAGGTGAGGTCATCTGGCATATTGGGGCACTCAGTGAAAATGGCCCCCAGAGACCCCATTTTTATGGCCTTCCAGTGTCATGAAAGAACTTCCAGAGAAAGGTAGAGCCATGCAAATAATTTCTTGAGAAAGTGCTGTTTCTGTATGAGATAAGGAGCTGATTGTAATGAATATTTATAATTGTGGTGGATAAATACCCCATGGCAAAGTCCCCCCAGAGCTGCAGGACCAGGCGAGATCTGCTGGGAGTCCGAGCTGATCAAGAATTCCGGCTTTCTGATACCTGCAGTTCCATCAGGGAGTTCACTCCATCCGATTTCGGTATCAGGGGCTTGGGGACACTGGGGACACTTGAGGGAGGGACACGGGACTGGGGTTGCAGAGTGGGGCCATGGGGGGCTCCAGCGGGAGGTTGTGGAGACAAGGGTTGATCCCCAGATTTGGGTTGGGGTCCCGGGGTGACACCAAAAGTGTCATGGGACTGGGAGCAGGACTTGAGTTCCTGGGGAGCACTGGTGGGACTCCAGAAGGGTAAACGCAGGACTGGGATTGGGACAGGGGGCTGGTGGGGCACTGAGGGGACACTGGAGAGGTCAGGGATTGTTCCCCGGGTTTGGGCTGGGGAACTGCAGAGTGGCTGGGGTGACACTAGGGGGGAAGGGAGATGGGGCTCGGAGTGCGGTTGTGGGGCTAGTGGGCACAGGGTCAACACTGGAGGGGTCACACAAATGGGATTCAGGAGGTCACTGCTGGGGGGACAGGGAGTTACCCCAGAATTTGGATCAAGTTCCTGGGGGTCATTAGGAGGAAACCAATGGCTGGGGACATGGGACTGTGAGTGGGATTGTTGTCCTGGGGGTCTGAGGGACAATGTGGAGTTCTGGAATGACCCCAGGATTTGAGATCAGCATTCCAGGATCTGTCAATGGGTGTTCCAGACCAAACTGACCCTCCGCCCTGCTCCAGGCTGACCCCAGGGCCCCTCCTCAGCCCCTCATAGAGGGACTCTTCCCATGTAACCCCACGTGCTCTAACTGTCTTCTCAGTGTGTCCCTCTTTGTCCCCCAGTGTCCCACCCAAATCCTGGTGCCTTCTCCCCGCCATGGCCCTCCCTCGCACCCT
>NW_005054680.1:92882-96167 GCF_000277835.1 Geospiza fortis | reverse complement strand
CCTGCTGACCCAGGCACTGGTGAAACTGAGGCATGCTCAGAACGGGCAGTGTCGCCACGTGTTCCGGGGTGTGCATGATGTCCGGTTCCAGGCTCGGCGTGGTCAGAAGGTCCGGTTTGGTCAATTCACATCGACGTCGCTGAGTAAAGATGTCGCCCAGAAGTACGGGACAGACACTGTATTTGAGGTTCAAACATGCCACGGTGTGGACATCCAGGCTTTTTCCTTCTATCTGAGCAATCGAGAGGTGCTGATCCCGCCATACGAAACCTTTGAGGTGACCAAAGTCACCCGGAATGGGAAGCAGGCATGGATCAGTCTCCGCTCCACGGGGACCTACAGCAAACACAACTGCGCATGGCTGTGAGGTGACGGCACAGGGGACAGTCTGGGGTGATGGGGACACCCATAATAAGGCACAGGAGACAATGACATTGACTGGGGATGGGGGACAGGGGCATTCACTGTGAGTGGGGGGACAAGGACATCCCCAACTGGGGACAAGGACAGGGATACATAGTGTCATGGACACTCATGTAAGTGGGGGGACAGCGACACCCAGTGCTGGGGATGGCAACTGTGGACAGAGGACACCCGTGACAGGGCACAGGGAGTGGGGACACTCACTGAGAGTTTGGGCACCGGGACAACCCATGCTGGGGACACCAAATCTGGTGACACTGATTGCAGGAGTGGGGATAGAAAGGCCCATGACAGGGCACAGGGATGGAGATCCCCACATCTGGGAGGAGACAGGGACAGCCCTGCCAGGGGCAGACAGGGACAGGGACAGAGACAGGGACCCCCCTGTACTGATCCTGTCCCTCCTCACCAAAGGCAGGGCTGTTGGGACGGGCCCTGTGTGCTGAATGCAGGTGGGCTGGGACCCTCCCTGGTACTCCCTCTCTGAACCCCTGTCACCCCCTGTCAACCCCATGGCAACCCCTGACCCCTGTCACCCCTAAGCCCACCACGATCCTTGGACAACCCTGGCCCCTAACAACCCCATGACCTCCTTGACACCCTGTCACCTGTCACCTCAGGGCCCCCATATAACCTGCCACCCCCAACACCCCATTATGGCTGTTCCTGATCCTCTGATTTCTCACATGTTCCCCCTGATGTCCTTTTCCCCCAGGTGGGAGCATCCCTATGGCCACCTTTCACTTCAGAGGATGCCTCCTGGCCAACGCAGCCTTGGCAGTGGCCACCAAGATCCTCTGAAACACGAGGCCACCAAGATCACCAAGGTCACTGTGGTCACTGTGGGAACCATGACCACCATGATCATCAAGATTCCTGCAGCCACAAGGCTACCACAGCCAACCTGGCCAGAGTGGCCACCAAGGACATTGGGCAAAGCCAGTCTATTAAATAATTCTATCAAAAGAATTCTATTAAATAAATCTGTCACAGCCAGCAAAACGTCGCAATCCTTAAGCAGGGCTCAAGGTCACTCCCCAGAGTAACACTCGTGGGAAAGTCTCTTTCGGTCAACCTCCTCTCTTGGGGAGCATCCCCACCCAGGGGCATGAACCTCACAGACATTTTATTCCAAGGAGGAATATGGGAGAGGAATCTCTACCTGAGAGGGGATTGGATATTCCCAAGGTCAGGGTGATGAGCTGCCAAGCCCAGCTCTGATGCTTTACCCTCAGTTGTCTATTTGAGGTTGGTGATTTGGGCTGGTTTGAGCCCAATTCAGCAAAAAACGCAGCACAAGACCCCTCTCAGTGCAGCCCCGATGGCCACAAATGGGGCATTGTCCCTTGGTCACATTCCAGGCAAGGCATCCTGCCACATCCTGCAGTTCAGGGGGACCATAAAGGCTGGAAATTGGGAGGTTCAAAAGGGCAAGGACACGAGATCCCTGGGGAGGGACAGTCCTCGGGCAGCAGTCCCGGCAGGCAGGACGTGCTGGATCAGCTCTGGAGAAGTACCTGGGGGTGCCGGTGAGAGACCAATGGAGCTGGCCATGTGTCCTGGGACCAGGAGGGATCTAGGAGATATCAGGAAGAGCAGGGCCAGGAGATGAGGGAGTGACTATGCCCCTCTGTCCTTCCCTGTGAGGCATATCAGGAGTGCCGTGTCTGGTTCTGTCCAGTGCTGTGTCCAGCTCTGCCCATTGCTGTGTCAAGTTCTGGGCTCTGGACCCAACCCCGTGCTCAGGGATGATGTTGCCTGAGCTGGGAGGTTGGGCCAGGTGCCCACTCTGGGTCCTTCCAGCGTGACCCATTCTGGGATTTGGGGATTCTGGCAGTTGCGGTTCAGGAATTGTCCACAGGAGGGCAGCAGCGAGCGTGGGAATTCAGTTGCACTGTGCAGTTCCGGGTGCCAACAGCAGGCGGCAGCACGAGCTGCTGGCGCTGCCGAGCGCCCGCCCCGCCCCATCCCAGCCCCGGCGGGCCTGCCATGGGTATGGAGCGACCTTAAAGCCCGTCCGGTGCCAGCCTTGCCATGGCCAGGGACATCTTCCTCTGGGCTGGGCTGCCCCAGGCGCTGCCCAGTCTGGCCTTGAACCCTTCCAGGAAGGGGGAAGCCACAGCTTTGTTATAGATGGGTAACATGATGATTGGCTCTCAAAATTAAGGGATGAATTTTGTGTTTATGTTAAGAGACGTTTTGTTGATGTATGGTTGTGTTATTGAAGTTTTTTGTTTGGACACCCTCTATTCTCTCCATAGCCCCCTTTCCCCCACCCATATTGCTCCTACCCTACAGAATTTGTTTTCAGGGTTGTCAGGGACATGTGGAGGCAGGGCATCTACCTGTGCCCCTTGCATGGGGCAACTGGGTGGGGACAGAGGGGGTGGGGAAGATTTTTGTTTTTCCTCTTTTCTTCCTCTACTCTTCTCCCTTTTTTCTCTTTTCCTCCAGGGAAAATGGCAGTGGTGGTCACATTTTTCTGAGGGTCATGGTGGTCATGGTGATCATGGAGACCATGGTGACTCTGAGAAACAACCTCTCACTTAAAAATTCTAAAGGTTTATTAAACCCCAACAGGCACAATAAAGGGACAGAATGAGGAAAATAGGCAGCACTGGGATCACAGCCGACTGCCAATGACTTGTTCACAAAATGGCATCTTCACATTTTATACCCCCAGTGTTGCGTCAGACAAACCTGGCTCTTCCAAAGTCTGTCATTCAACACTTCTTTGCCGTGTGTTGGTGGAGACCTTCTTGTAACTTGCCTGGAGGTGAGGTGAGGTGAGGTGAGGTGAGGTGAGGTGAGGTGAGGTGAGGTGAGGTGAGGTGAGGTGAGGTGAGGTGAGGTGAGGTGAGG
>NW_005054680.1:90923-92790 GCF_000277835.1 Geospiza fortis | reverse complement strand
TGAGGTGAGGTGAGGTGAGGGGAGGTGAGGCGAGGTGAGGTGAGGTGAGGTGAGGAGAGGTGAGGTGAGGCGGGGTGAGGCATGCCACACTTCCTCAGGAACAGGTTTTCGCCATTCCCAATTGCCCAATGCCAGAGACACAGGTACACGTCTGGCCTCCACATGTCCCCAACAACCCCGACAACCAGGGCAGTCTGGAGGGAACAATACAGAGGGAGAAAAGGGAACAGTGGGGAGACCAAAGGGTGTCTGAAAACCAAACTACAATCACATTACCATAAGTCAACAAAATTTTTCACAACATACACACAATATTGACCCTTAATTGTGAGAGTCAATTATCATGTTACCCATCTATGCCAAAGCTATGGCTGCCCCATGCCTGGAAGAGTTCAAGGCCAGGCTGGGCAGTGCCTGGAGCAGCCTGGACCAGGGGAAGATGTCCCTGGCCATGGCAGGGCTGGCACCGGACGGGCTTTAAGGTCACTCCATCCCAAACCATTGCAGAGCCCCCGGAGCCGGGATGGGGCGGGGCGGGCGCTCGGCAGCGCCAGCAGCTCGTGCTGCCGCCTGCTGTTGGCACCCGGAACTGCAGCTGGGAGTGGCGCATGCGCAGTGCCGCTGATTTCCTGCTCTCACTGCTGCCCTCCTGTGGACAATTCCTGAACCACAACTGCCAGAATGCCCAAATCCCAGAATGGGTGAGGCTGGAAGGACCCAGAGTGGGCACCTGGCCCAGCCTCCCAGCTCAGGCAGCATCATCCATGAGCAGAGGATTAGGTCCAGAGAAGCCCAGAAAGGGACATGGCGCTGGGCAGAACTCGACACAGCACAGGACAGATCTGGACACAGCACTCCTGATGTGCCTCACTGGGAAGGGCAGAGGGGCCCAAATACTCCCTGACCTCCTGGCCCCACCCCTCCTGATGCCCTCTGGATCCCTCCTGGCCCCAGGACACGCAGCCAATTCCACTGGTCACCCACCAGCAACCCCAGGTCTTTCTGCTGCTGCTCTAGCAGGTTCCCCCAGCCTGGACAGACACTGAGGACTGTCCCTCCGCAGGGACAGGACCTGCCCATCCCTTTCGAACCTCCCAGCTTCCAGGCTTTAAGGTCCCCCTGAAATGCAGGATGTGGCAGGATGCTCTGCCTGGAATGTGCCCAAGAGACAATGCCCCATTTGTGGCCATTGGGACAGCATTGAGAGAGGTCTGGTGCTGATTTTGGTGCTGAATTGGGCTAAAACCAGCCCAAATCACCAACCTGGAATTGACAGTTGAGGGTAGACCACCAGAACAGGGCCTGGCCATCCATCAGCTGACTCTGGAAATGTCCAATCCCCTCTCAGACAGAGATTCCTCTCCCATATTCTTGCTTGGAATGAAATGTGAGTGAGATTGCTCTCTTGGGAAGGGGATGCTCCCCAAGGATCCTCCTCGAAACTGAGAGAACGAGATGTGCCCACAAATGTTGGTGTGGGGAGCGACATGGAGCCCTGCTTAGGAATTGTCACTTTTTGCTGGCTTTGTCAGAATTATTTAATGAAATTGTTATCATTTTATTATTTAATAGACTTGCTTTGCACAATGACCTTGATGTGCACGGTGGTCACAGTGGCTGTGGTAGCCTTGTGGCTGAGGGAGTCATGATGATCATGGTGGCTGTGGTCACTACAGTGACCACAGTGACCTCAGTGATCTTGGTGGCCTAGAGCTCAGAAGATCCCAGTGGCCCATGCCAGGTGTGTGATGGCCGTGGGGATGCTCCCACCTGGGGGACAAAGAAGGGTATAGTTGGGGGATCATATGAGGAGTGAGGGGGTCAGGAATGGCCAAAATGGGGGCTTAGGGGTGGCAGGAGAGATGGG
>NW_005054680.1:85336-90908 GCF_000277835.1 Geospiza fortis | reverse complement strand
AGGGGGAGTCAGGGGGGGCCATGGGGGTTGACAGGGGGTGACAGGGGTTCAGGGTGCGCCATGGGGGGTCATGGCCCACCTACGTCCAGCACACAGGGCCCATCCCAACAGCACTGTTTTGGCGGGGAGGGACAGGTTCAGTACAGGGAAGTTCTGGTTTCTGCCCTCCCCTGGCAGGGGTGTTCCTGTCCCTGTCCCCTCCCAGAAGTGGGAATCCCCATCCCTGTGCCCTGTCATGGATGTTCTTGCCCTCCTGCCCGCAATGGCTGCCCCCAAATTTGATGTCGCCAGCACTGGGTGTCCTTCTCCCCCAAAACACAGTGGGTGTCCCTGTCCCACATGTCCAGTGAGTATCATTGTCCCCTGTGCCTTATCATGGGTGTCCCCAGGGCCACAGTGTATGTCCCCATCCCCCCAGGTTGTGCCCTCTGCTGTCACCTCACTGACCTGGCAGTTGTATTTGCTGAAGGTCCCGGCAGAGCGGAGCCAAATCCATGTCCTCCTCCCATCCGAGATGACTCGTGTGACTGTGAAGGTTTCGAAGGGTGGGATCAGCACCTCCTCCTCCCCTGGATACATGGAGAACTGCCGGATGTCCGCGCCATGGCACGTGTGCACCTCGAAAATTGTGTCTGCCCCAAACTGCAGAGCAATCCCTTTGCTCAGTGACGTTGATGTGAATTGACCAAACCGGACCCTCTGGCCTTGCCATGCCTGGAAATGAATGTCATGCACACCCCGGAACACACGGTGACACTTTGCGTTCTGAGCCTTCCTCAGTGTCACCAAGGCATCGGTCAGCAGAAAATGCAACATTTTGAAGTGGAAGTTGTTCCGGTATTCCTGGCGGGAGCGCCCAGCCGTGCGCACGGCCGCATTGAACTCCTTGTACACCTCCGGGGACGTGTAGGCCATGAGAGCGATGGCCTGCCAATGGGACGTCAGAGGGGACACGGGAGAGCCCCGCCTGCGCCACTCAGCATCTGCACGGTACCAGCCCCAGGCAAAGAGATGATTCATCTGGCGCTCGAAGCTGTAGAGGTCTGGCAACTTTGCATGCATGGCAGGGCCACAGCCCTGGTACTGGTCATCGAAGGAATCCCATGCCATGTCCAGGGGCACCACCTTGATGGCCACAGTGGCCACGACCATTGCCAGCAGTGCCAGGGTGTGAGCCAGGAGGGCCATGGTGGGGACGGGCCACCACGAGCAGTGTGGGACACTGGGGGACAAAGAGGGACGCACTGAGGGGACAATTAGGGCACATGGGGTTACATGGGAAGGATTCCTCTGTGAGGGGCTGAGGAGGGGAAGTGCAGTCATCTGTGGGGTGGGGGGCAGCATTGGCTACAAGACCTCTAGAAACATCCTGGGATGCCGAGCCCAGACCCTGGGGTCGTTCCTGGACTCCCCTCAGAACCCCACTCCCACCCCATGGTCCCATGTCCTGAACCCTTGGTGTCCTCCTAGAACCCCAGGAACTTAATTCCAATTCTGGGCTCACTCCCTGTCCCCCCAGCAGCACCCCTCAGGACCCCACTTCTGTGTCCCCCCCACTGTCATCCCTGTGCCCACCAGTCCCACAACCCTACTCCCAGTGCCTTGTCCCTTCCCCCCCTAGTGCCACCCCAGCCCAAACCCTGAGAACAATCCCTGACCTCCCCAGTGTCCCCTCAATCTCCCACCAGCCCCGTCTTACCAATCCCAGTCCTGTGTTTACCCTTCCATTGCCCCTCCATGCTCCCCATAAACTCAAGCCTGCTCCCAGCCCTCTGCAACGCTCTTGTAACCCCAGGTCTCTCTGGGATTTCACCCAAATTCCTAAAGCCACTCCCTCACTGGCCCCAGAGTCTCCCAGCTCCCTCTCCCCAACCCAAGTCCCAAACCCAGTCCCATTACCCATGTCATGTCACCCCAGGACCCCAACCCAAGTCCCGAGGTCACCCCCTGCCCCCATAATGTCCCCCTGGAGCCCCCCATGGTCCCACTCCACAATCCCAGTCCCATGTCCCTCCCACAAGTGTCCCCAGTGTCCCCACAGCCCCTGATACCAAAATTGCCTGGAGTGAACTCCCTGATGGAACTGCAGGTATCAGAAACCCAGAATTCTTGATCAGCTCAGACTCACAGCAGATCTCTCCTGGTCCTGGACATCAGGGGGGATTTTGCCATGGGGTATTTATCCACCACAATTATAAATATTCATTAGAAGGGGCTTCTTAGCTAATGTAGATGCATCATTTTCTCTGGAAATAATTTGCATTCTTCTGCCACTTTCTGGAAGTCCTTTTATGGTACTGAGGGGTCACCCAGAGGGGTTTCTGGGTGTGGTGTTCACTGAGTGCCCCAATATGCCAGATGACCTTTCCCGCAACTTCTACTTTTTGCAGGCGCTGCTCCTTCTGTCCAGAACTTGCAAGAGACCTTTGCTGGAATTCCCTTTATCTGTTTCTCCATGGATTCCATCCACGTTCATCCTGGTTATCCTCAAGTCTAACTCCTTTTCTTGGTTTTGCCCATTCATCTTTAAGCTCTATCTGGAACTATTAAGGGATTTAATTTTTCGTTCTCACTCTTATTTCTCACAGCGCAGATCCCCAGTCCCACTCAACCAGTCCCATGCAAACGTCAGAACTCATTTGCCATCTACTTTGAGCATTGCTCATGCCCATGGAGCCCTATGCAAGGAAAAAAGTCAAATAACAGCACAGGGATCTCCGATTAAATATAAGCAAGAATTATTGTCCCTCCTCAATTCCTCCCAGCTGCCCAAAGAAGTGGCTGTACTACAGTCCAGGGCACACCAGCTTGGGGATTGACAAATCCCTGTGGGAAATTCTCTTGCATGAAATCTGCACGAGAGGTTCCACAACAAAGCATCCTGGTGTTAATTCCTGAGCAAGGAATTTCAGCCCCAGAGGTGAGGCCTGGATAGAGTTGGGCAGATTGAAAATTGACGGCTTAACTGAAAGCCCACAGTAAAGAGGGAGGCTGGGTGGGTGGGTGAGAGGTAACTCCCAATAACCAGGTCAGGCTCTCCCCAGCTGATGCTGCAATTTGTAAAGGAGAAAAGCAACAGCAAAGCTCTGGGGAATCGATGAAATAGAGACAGGTCTGTGCCATCAGATCCTCAGTGTCTTTAGGACAAAATTGTCAGGTTGGTTACAGAGCAATGCCCAATATGCTTTCAAAAGAATTCTTTGAATTCAAAACCATCCCCTCCAGGCATCGCTGGAAGAGGAAACACTCCTGGGGATTACTGGAAAATGGATTTTCTGAGCTACCACGCCTGCCTCGATGAAATAGAGACAGGTCTGTGCCATCAGATCCTCAGTGTCTTTAGGACAAAATTGTCAGGTTGGTTACAGAGCAATGCCCAATATGCTTTCAAAAGAATTCTTTGAATTCAAAACCATCCCCTCCAGGCATCGCTGGAAGAGGAAACACTCCTGGGGATTACTGGAAAATGGATTTTCTGAGCTACCACGCCTGCCTGGGCTCAGGTATCTCCTGGTGTTGGTGAATCCCATACTGGGGCTCCAGAACTTCTCCTGCCACACCAACAAGGCCAGAGAAAGGCACTCCCCTAAGAGATCATCCCCAGGCTCAAGGTTCCTACAGGGATGTCATCTGATAGGGGACCCCAATTGGTATCTGAGGTGTGGCAGCAACTCAGTGAGCAGTGGGGAGTGGGACTGGGGGAACTGGGGGAAGAAGGAACAGTGAGATTGGGGTTGTGGGGGGTGAGCAATAAGAGAGAGAATAGAAAGTTTCAGATCCCTTGAAGATGTTGGACTGAGCTTAAAATCAATGGGTAAAAGCAAGGAAAGGCAGTAGAAGTGTGGATATCCAGGATGAACATGGATGGAATCCATGGAGAAACAGGTAAAGGAGCTCCAGTGAGGATCTTTTGCAACTTCTGCACAGCAGAAGGAGCAGCGCCTGCAAAAAGTAGAAGTTGCGGGAAAGGTCATCTGGCATATTGGGACACTCAGTGAAAACCACACCCAGAAACCCCTCTGGGCGACCACCCAGTACCATAAAAGGACTTCCAGAAAGTGGCAGAAGAATACAAATTATTTCCAGAGAAAGTGATGTATCTGTATTAGCTAAGAAGCCCCTTTTAATGAATATTTATAATTGTGGTGGATAAATACCCCATGGCAAAATCCCCCCTGATGTCCAGGACCAGGAGAGATCTGCTGTGAGTCCGAGCTGATCAAGAATTCTGGGTTTCTGATACCTGCAGTTCCATCAGGGAGTTCACTCCATCCAATTTCGGTATCAGGGGCTGGGGGGACCATGGGGTCGTATTGAGGGGGGGACATGGGGCTGGGATTGCAGGGTGGGACCATGGGGGCTCCAGGGGGATGTTATGGGGGAAGATTTGGGTTGGAGTCCTGGGTGACACCAACAGGGTCACGGGGCTGGGAGTGGAACTGGGGTCTGGGAGAGGGCTGAGGAGGACAATGGGGCTGAGGGAGTGGGTTTAAGGATTTAGTTGAGGTTTGTAATCAGCCCGGCTCTACAAGAGAGTTACAGAGGATTGGGAGCAGGATTGAGGACCAGGGGAGCACTGGGGGGACAATGGAAGGGTAAACACAGGGCTGGGATCGGAAGGGGGATGGTGGGACACTGAGGGGACACTGGGGAGGTCAGGGATTGTTCCCAGGGTTTGGGCTGGGGAACTGCAGAGGGGCTGGGGTTACACTAAAGGGGAAGGGACACAGGGCTGGGAGTGGGGTTGTGGGGCTTGTGGGCACAGGAATGACACCGGGAGGGTCACGGCACTGGAGTCCGGGTAGGGCATTGTGGGAGTGGTTCTGGGGTCCGGGAGGGCACTGCTGGGGGGGAC
Source organism: Geospiza fortis (assembly GCF_000277835.1). Taxonomy (NCBI): domain Eukaryota; kingdom Metazoa; phylum Chordata; class Aves; order Passeriformes; family Thraupidae; genus Geospiza; species Geospiza fortis. The sequence goes on along the minus strand of NW_005054680.1, from coordinate 86,053 downwards.
AGGGAGTGACCGAGAATTTGAATCGTGATCCTGTGGAGCTGGGAGGCCGCTAATGGTTGAGGATATGAGACCATGGGAGCGGGATTGTTGTCCTGGGGGTCTGAGGGACACTGGGGAGTCCTGGAATGACTCCAGGTTTTCAGATCAACATTCCAGGCTGTTTCCAAGGGTGTTCTAACCCCATCCCCTGAGTTGACACCTCCCCGCCCCACCTCAGCCCCTCACAGAGGGACCCTTCCTATGTACCCCTGTGTGCCCCAATTGTCCCCTCGGTGTGTCCCTCTTTGTCCCCCAGTGTCCCACACAGGTTCCGGTGGCTTCTCCTCACCATGGCCCTCCAGGCTCACACCCTGGCACTGCTGGCAATGACCATGGCAACTGCCATTGCCATCAAGGTGGTGCCCCTGGACACGGCCCGGGACTCCTTCGATGACCAGTACCGGGGCTGCGTCCCTGCCATGAACATGGCTCTGCCATCCCTCTACGGCTTCGAGTACCAGAAGAATCCTCACTTTGCCCAGGGTTGGGTGAAGGCCGAGGCTGAGTGGCGCAAGCGGGGCTCCCATGTGTCCCCTCTGGCATCCCCAGCGCAGGCCGTAGCTGTCATGGCCTACACAATGATGTACCTCTACAAGGAGTTCAATGCGGCCGTGCGCACAGGTGGGCACTCCCGCCAGGAATAGCGGAACAACTTCCACTTCAAAATGTTGCATTTCC
>NW_005054680.1:84390-85325 GCF_000277835.1 Geospiza fortis | reverse complement strand
TGACCGATGCCCTGGGGACACTGAGGCACGCTCAGAAGGGGAAGTGTCACCACGTGTTCCGGGGCGTGCGTGACGTTCATTTCAAGACACGGCGGGGCCAGAGGGTTCGGTTCGGTCAATTCACATCGACGTCGCTGAGCAAAGAGATTGCCCAGAAGTACGGAACAGACACGATATTTGAGGTTCACACGTGCCACGGTGTGGACATCCAGGCTTTTTCCTATGATCCTCACAACCGCGAGGTGCTGATCCCACCCTTTGAGACTTTCAAGGTCACCAAAGTCACCCACAATGGGCGCAAGACAAGGATCAGTCTCCGCTCCACCGGGACCTTCAGCAAATACAACTGCGCGTGGCTGTGAGGTGACACCATAGGGGAATGACTGGGGTGATGGGGATAACCTCTGTGGCCCTGGGGACACCCATGATATGGCACAGGGGACAATGATACTCACTGGGCATGGGGGACAGGGACACCCACTGTGTTTTGGGGGAGAAGGACACTCAGTGCTGGTGACATCAAATTTGGGGGCAGCCATTGTGGGCACGAGGGCAACAACATCCATGACAGTGCACAGGGATGGGGATTCCCACTTCTGGGAGGGGACAGGGACAGGAACACCCCTGCCAGGGGAGGGCAGAAACCAGAACTTCCCTGTACTGAACCTGTCCCTCCCCGCCAAAACAGTGCTGTTGGGATGGGCCCTGTGTGCTGGATGTAGGTGGGCAATGACCCCCCATGGCACACTCTGAACACCTGTCACCCCCTGTCACCCCTCATGCCACCCTCTGACTCCCACTGACCCCTGTCATCCCTAAGCCCACCATGACCCCACTGACCTACCTAGCCCCTCTACCCCCATGCCCCCCCATCCACAACATCCTGTCACCTGTCACCTCATGGCCCCCATCTCTGCTGCCACTCCTAACCATCC
>NW_005054680.1:77689-84191 GCF_000277835.1 Geospiza fortis | reverse complement strand
ACCATGATCATCAAGACTCCCTCAGCCACAAGGCTACCACTGCCACTGTGGCAGCTGTGTCCACAAAAGCCATTGTGCAAAGCAGAACTATTAAAAAAATTCTATCAAAACAATTCCATTAAATAATTTCATCCAAAAAATTCCATTACATAAAAGTGACAATTCTTCAGCAGGGCTGGATGTCACTCCCCACATCAACATTCACGGGAACGTCTCTTTATCTCAACCTTGAGAAGGATCCTTGGGAAGCAACCCCTTCCTGAGGGAGGAACCTCACACACATTTCATTGCAAGCAGGAATAGGGGAGAGGAATCTCTGTCTGAGAGGGAACTGGATGTTCCCAGGGTCAGATGATGGATGGCCAGACCCAGCACTGGTGCTTTACCCTCAGTTGTCCATTTGGGGTTGGTGATTTGGGCTGGTTTTAGCCCAATTCAGTACCAAAATCAGCACCAGACCTCTCTCAATGCTGTACCAATGGCCACAAATGGGGCATTGTCCCTTGGCCACTTTCCAGGCAGAGCATCCTGCCACATCCTGCAGTTCAGGGGGACCTTAAATGCTGGAAATTGGGAGGTTCAAGAGGGCAAGGGCAGGTCCTGTCCCTGGGGAGGAACAGTCCCCAGTGCCAATCCAGGCTGGGGCTCCTCCTGGATCAGCTGCGGAGGAGGAACCCTGGGCATACTCATGGGGACCCAGTGGAGCCGGCCATGTTACTTGGGGTCAGGATGGATCGAGGCGACATCAGGAAGAGCAGGGCTAGGATGTCAGGGAGTGTTTGTACCCCTCTGCCCTGCCCAGGGAGGCACATCAATAGCAGTCTGTCCAGTTCTGTCCAGTGCTGTGTCCAGCTCTGGGCTGCTCTGGTTTCAAATCCCGGTGCTCAGGGAGGAGACTGTCTGAGCTGGGAGGTTGGGCCAGGTGCCCACTCTGGGCCCTTCCAGCCTGACCCATTCTGAGATTTGGGCATTCTGGCAGTTGTGGTTCAGGAATTGTCCACAGGAGGGCAGCAGCGAGCATGGGGATTCAGTGGCACTGTGCAGTTCCGGGTGCCAACAGCAGGCGGGGGCTGCGGGCGCTGCCTGCACCCCTCCCCGCCCCATCCCGGCCCCCGGGGGCTCTGCAATGGTTTGGGATGGAGCGACCTTAAAGGCCGTCCGGTGCCAGCCCTGCCATGGGCAGGGACATCTTCCCCTGGGCCAGGCTGCTCCAGGCCCTGCCCATTCTGGCCTTGAACCGTTCCAGGCATGGGGCAGCCACAGCTTTGGTACAGATGGGTAACATGATGATTGGCTCTCACATTTCAGGGGTGAATATTGTTTGTACGCTAAGAGAAGTTTTATTTTTTATGGCTATTTTATTGTGGTTTGTTTTTCGGACAACCTTTGTTCTTCTCCTAGTCTCCTTTCCTCCCTCTGTATTGTTGCCACCAGATGGCCCAGGTTGTCAGAGTTGTCAGGGTCATGTGGAGGGAGGGCGTGCCCCTGTGCCCCTTGCATGGGGCAGCTGGGAAAGGGCCAAGCCTGTTGCTGGGGGGGCGTGGCATGACAACACCTCACCTCCAATCTGACTGCAGGAAGGTCTCCACCAATGGACAGCAAGGAAGAGTCAACTGGCAGACTTTGGGAGGGGCCAGGGATATAGAAGGAAAATGTTTGTATATGTATGACTACTTGTGATATGTATTTGGCTGATGCAACTCCAGGGGTATAAAAGGCAGAGCCGCCATTTTGTGGATGAGACTCTGGCTGCAGCCAAGCATACCGCTTAGGATGCAAGTGGAACAATATTTTTGCTATTGAACATTTGAGCAGAAAAATTCACCTTGCCAGAAGTTTCCTTGCAGGAAGGAGACAGAAGAGTCCTGTAATTTTATTAATGAATAAATGGAGAGGCCATGGGGAATTCCCTCATGAGGTCTCTCAAATTGCTGGATGATGCAGCCTCCTTTTTATCTGAATTTCTTGGCCATATCTCCCACTCCCCTTCTCCATTGGCTGAGGTATTAAGAAGGTGCAGACTTCACAGTCCAGCTACTGCGCGTCACCCTTGCTACACACCCCGCCCTTCTATCACACATACACATGACCATTCAAATGAGCTTTAACTCCACACGGGGTGGGGAAATTAATATTCATAAGCTTGTAAAGTCTTTGTTCTTCTCAAAGTTCAGGAATTTCATAGGACTTTGTCTGAGCAGCAGTCCATATCAATAAAGAACATTTTCTGAAACTGATAGTTTCTCCAGTCACTTCCTTCTCTACAAGTCCCAGGCCCTATCTACCACCAGATTCACATATTCTCTTTGTAAAGAAACATTCCTTTTATTCTTTTCTGGGTTGGATTAATTGGGATGCGGAAATAGAGTTTGGTTTGGTTTAAGTCCTGAATATTTGGGAATTCACAGGATTTGGGCAAGAATGCAAATAAATGAATCTCCAAAGAAGTAAAGGGCAGTTAATGAAATGTTGGGGGGTAGGGAGTAGGTAGAATTTTCTTCTCTTCTCTTCTCTTCTCTTCTCTTCTCTTCTCTTCTCTTCTCTTCTCTTCTCTTCTCTTCTCTTCTCTTCTCTTCTCTTCTCTTCTCTTCTCTTCTCTTCTCTTCTCTTCTCTTCTCTTCTCTTCTCTTCTTCTCTTCTCTTCCTCTTTTGTCCCTTATTTCTGTCCTGGAAAAATGGCAGTGGTGGCCTTGGCACCTTTGGTTGGCTCTTTTCTCTGGGGCTCACAGTGGCCTTGGAGATTGTGGAGACCATGGTGACCTTCCTTACCTCATGTCTGAGACAATCCTGGTGGCCACTGCCATGGCTGTAGTGACCAGGAGGAGCCCTCTGAGGTGGGAGGGGGCCCTGGGGATGCTCACACCTGGGGGGAAAAAGAGAGGGATGAGTGATCCATGGAGGTGAGGAGGTTGAGGAGGGTCAGAGAGGGGTCAGGGATTACAGGGGTACAGGAGGGGCCATGAGGGGCCACGAGGAACCGTGATCTCTCCTGGTCCTGCACAAGAGAGGGGACTTTGCCACACAGAAATCTATTTGTCCTAATTATACATATTCATTCAAATGGGCTTCTTAGCTAATACAAAACCAGCACATTTCCCGTAAATAATTGGCATGGCCCTGCCTCTTTTAGGAAATATTTTTTATTGTCCTGGAGGGTCATAAGACTGGGGTTTCTGGGGGTCATTTGCTCTGAGTGCTCCAATATCTCAGATGACCTTGCCTCAAACTTTCGCTTTGGGCAGGTGCCGCTCCTTCTGTGTTTCAGAATTTGTCAAAAACCCCACTAGAGTTCCCTTTATCTCTTTCTCCACTGCTTAGAGCCATGTTTATTGTCCTGTGTAAATACTTTTACACGCTTTTATCATTTTTGCCAGTCAGACTTTAAGCTCTACCCAGCACCTTCAGTATGTGGGGAAAAGCCACACTATGAAAAGCCAAGTGTTCAAAAATAGTCTTGAAACTTGATTGGAATAAAAGGACAGTTTCCACAGCCATATCCCCTGTGGGGTTTCTCTCTCCAGGTTTCAGAGAGCACAGACTCTTTTTATCCCAAACTCCTGGCCGCATGTTGCCTTCACCCTTTCCCCATTGGCTGAGGTACCAGGAAGATGCAGCATTCCCAAACCACCTTCCCCACATTCCCCTTGAACCTGTCATTTTCTCCCAAAGTTCAGAATTTCAGGCTATCTGGGGTATAGAATAGACTTCGTGGGGACCCATTTCTCTTATTAGTCAAGAGTTCAGGACTTCAACCTTTCTGGTCAAACCTCCAGGGTTCAGTGACAAACTTCATGTCTGTGGAGCCATCAAGATCCATTTTGAAGACATTGACAACCATTTCTCCCAAGAAAGAACCCAATCCACCTTGTCATTTTCACAACCCATCTTTCCTATAAAATCCTTCCCTTTGGCGGTGGTGATGCCCTGGCACAGGCTGCCCAGAGAAGCTGTGGCTGCCCCATCCCTGGCCGTGTCCATGGCCAGGCTTGGTGGGCCCTGGAGCAGCCTGGCCCATGGCAGGGCTGGCAGTGGACGGGCTTTAAGGTCGCTCCATCCCAAACCATTCCGGCGGCTCGTGCTGCCGCCTGCTGTTAGCACCTGGAACTGCAGCTGGGAGCGGCGCATGCGCAGTGCCGCTGATTTCCCCGTGCTCGCTGTGGACAATTCCTGAACCACAACTGCCAGAATTCCCAAATGCCAGAATGGGTCAGGCTGGAAGGACCCAGAGTGGGCACCTGGCCCAACCTCCCAGCTCAGGCAGCGTCATCCCTGAGAACAGGATTAGTTCCAGAGCAGCCCAGAACAGGACACGGCACTGGGCACAGCTGGACACGGCACTCCCAATGTGCCTCCCTAGACAGGGCAGAGGGGCACGATCACTCCCTGACCTCCTGGTCCCACCTTTCTTGATGCCCCCTGGATCCTTCCTGGCCCCAGGACACAAAGCCAGTTCCATGGGTCACCCACCAGCACCCCCAGGTCCTTCTCCAGAGCTGCTTCAGGAGGTCAACCCCAGCCCAGATGGGAACCAGAGACTGTCTGTCCACAGGGACAGGACCTGCCATTGCCCTCTTGAACCTCCCAATTTCCAGCCTTTAAGGTCCCCCTGAAGTGCAGGATGTGGCAGGGTGCCCTGCCTGGAATGTGGGCAAGGGGCAATGCCCCATTTGTGCCCTTTGGGGCTGCATTGAGAGAGGTCTGGTGCTGATTTTGGTGATGAGTGGGGCTAAAACCAGCCCAAATCACCAATCCCAAATTGAGAACTGAGAGTGAAGCACCAGAAGTGGGCATGGTTGTCCGTCATCTGACCCTGGGAACATCCAGTTCCCTCTCAGACAGAGATTCCTTTCCCCCGTTCCTGCTTGGAGTGAAATATGTGTGCGTTTCCTCCCTCAGGAAGGGGTTGCTCCCCAAGAATCATCCTTGATTTTGCGAGAAAGCGACATTCCCATGAGTGTTGGTGTGGTGAGTGACATTGAGCCCTGCTTAAGAACTGTCACTTTTTGATGGCTTTGACAGATATACTTAATAGAATGGTTTTGATAGAATTATTTAATAGAATTGCTTTGCCCAGTGATACTGGTGGCCACAGTACCTACATTGGCTGTTGTAACTTTGTGGCTCAAGTAATCTTGGTGATCAAGGTGGCCAGAGGGCCTTGGTTATAGTGACCATGGTGGCCAGAGTGGCTGTGGTGTCCATAGTGCCACAGTGACAATGGTGGCCCCAGTGACCTCATGGTGGCAATAGCTGCCATGGTGGCCATAGTGGCAGTGGTGGCATTGGTAGCCTTGGTGGTCTTGTTTCTCTGGGGGTCCTGGTGGTCTTGGTGATCGTGGTGGCAACAGTGACATCAGCGGCCTTGGTTGCCATGGTGGCCATAGTTGCCGCAGTGACCACAGTGACCTCGGTGGCCTCGTGGCTCAGAGGATTCCAGTGGCCAGTGTCAGGGCTGTGGTGGCCAGAAGGAGTCCTCCAACGTGGAAGGGGGCACTGGGGACACTCCCACCTGAGGGACAAAGATCGGCATCAGGGGGACAGTAAGGGGAGTGAAGGGGTCAGGGATGGCAATAATGGAGGCTTAGGGGTTACAGGAGAGATGGGGGCCATGAGGTGGCAGATGACAGCGGTCCTGGGGGGGCATGGGGGGGAACAGAGGCCAGGGAGGTCAGGGGGGTCTTGGTGGGCTCAGGAGTGACAGGGATCCAGAGGAGTCAGAGATTTCCATGGGGGGTTACAGGGGGTTACAGGGGGTTTCAGGGAGTGCCATGCGGGGTCCTGACCCACCCGTGTTCTGTACACAGTGCCCATCCCCAAATAACTGCCTTTATCAGAGAAGGACCAACCTTTATCAGAGGTTGGTACCCTGGTGGGGTCCCTGTCTCTGTCCCTGTCCCTTGTCCCCTGGCATGGCTGTTCCTGTCCCTGCTCCCTCCCAGAAGTGGGGGTCCCCATCCCTGTTCCCCGTCATGTCTGTTCCCATCCCTGTGCCCACAGTGGATGTCCCCAGCCCAGGGTATCCTTGTCCCCCCACACACTATGGGTGTCCCTGTCCCCCATCCCCAGTGAGTGCCATTATCCCCTGTGCCCTATCAGGGCTGTCCCCATCCCCCACAGCTGTCACCTGAAGTGTCACCTCCCAGCCACTCGCAGTTGTATTTGCTGAAGGTCCCGGTGGACTGGAGCTGGATCTGTGTCTTGTCCCCTTCCTGGGTGTATTGGGTGACCTTGAAGGTCTCAAAGGGTGGGATCAGCACCACCTTTTAATCCAGCTGTTCACTGGAAATCTGCAATTCCACGCCATGGCACGTGCGCAGCTCGAGCATTGTCTCACCGGGGCACTCGCCAATTTGTTTGCTCGGGAACATCGGCATGAATAGACCGAACCGAACCGTGTCACCAAGCTGGGCCTCAAACCGGGTCCCACACACCTTCAGGAACGCATCCCGACACTGCCCTTTCTGAGCGTCCCTCAGAGTGGCCAGGGCGTCGGTCAGCAGGA
>NW_005054680.1:73807-77407 GCF_000277835.1 Geospiza fortis | reverse complement strand
CCATTCCCAGCAGTGCCAGGGTCTGAGCCAGAGGGGCCATGATGGGGAGAGGCCACAGAGACCAGGGCACTATGGGACAGTGGGGACAAAGAGGGGACACAGAGGAGACATGGGGAGGGTTCCTTAATGAGGGATTGGGCAGGGGAGTGGAGCCAGCCCAGGGAGAAGAGAGGCACTCCTGGCCAGCAGACCCCTGGACATGTCCAGGGTCCCTGATCCCAGATCCTTGGCTTTCTTATGCCTCCCCAACACCTCCCAGCCCCCTGGGGACCCCAATCCCACAGTATCATGGCCCCCCAGAAGCCCAGTTTTACTCCCATGAATTCAAGTCCCCTCAGCCCCAGCAGAATCCTGACCCAAATGCAGGGGTCACTCCCTGAGCCCCCCAGTGTCCTCCTTGGCCTGTCCCAAGACCCCACTCCCATTCCCATTCCAATCCCCCAATTTCTATGGTGTCACCCCAGGACATCAACCCAAATCCAGGCATCACTCTCTGCCCCCACAGTGTCTCCCAGCCTCCCGATGCCCCCAATCCTTTACAAATTGCAGCATCAGCTGGGGAGGGCCTGACCTGGTTATTGGGAGTAACCTCTTACTCACCCTCTTTACTGTGGGCTTTTAGTTAAGCCGTCAATTTCAATCTGCCCAACTCTATCCAGGCCTCACCTCTGGCAGAGAAATTCCTTGCTCAGGAATTAACACCAGGATGCTTTGTTGTGGAACCTCTCGTGCAGATTTCATGCAAGAGAATTTCCCACAGGGATTTGTCAATCCCCAAGCTGGTGTGCCCTGGACTGTAGTACAGCCACTTCTTTGGGCAGCTGGGAGGAATTGAGGAGGGACAATAATTCTTGCTTATATTTAATCGGAGATCCCTGTGCTGTTAATTGACTTCTTTCTTCCCTTGTGCATCCGTGAGCATGAGCAATGCTCAAAGCAGATGGCAAGTGAGTTCCTACATTTTCTCTTTTTCTCGCTACCAATTCCAGAGCTCTCTGTAACACTGTGCGCTCCTCCCTTTGTTCCACATCCCCTTCACTCTACGGCGAGCTGAGCATATATCATAAACTTTTGTCCCAAATTGGATTTCCTGGCCTCTTGGGTGAGGAGAACAGTCGCTGAGGAGGGGGACTGTTGAAGATTGCAATGCAAGATGTGTTCCATTACCATCTGTATGGCAGGTTATCTTTTGTCAAGTGGGCTGTTTGCCTTATCTGCCTGAGTGACCACATTCACACCTCTCCCGGGAGGGAACATCTGCTGATAATAGACTATTGAATGTCACTACATGACTGATAAGAACTATAACATCCCATTGTGAGATGTGAGCCCAGAGGGAGGAGGCAAGCACTGCTACCCAGATATAATCCAGAGGTTTTTGAAACACCAGCACGGCTCTCTCCACGGGATTCCCCAGAGGAACAGCAGCTGTCTCTTCCTCCACTGGATCTCCACAGGAAAGACTACATCCTTCTCTACAGAACCCCCTTGCTCCAACAGAGCCACACCTGACACTTCAGGAGGACTGCAGCCACATTTCCAATGGGACTGCTACCAACACCCCACAGGGTGTCAGGTTGGGTTCTGACTCTGTCAGTGTTGTTCTAGTGGACTGCATTGTTTATTTTATCCTTCATATTTTTCTTCCCTATTAAAGAACTGTTGTTTCCTGCTCCCATATCTTTGCCTGAGAGACCCTTAATTTAAAAATTAGGGTGGTCCAGGAGCAGCGATGGGGGACACAGGACCATGGGAGTGGCAGTGGGGTACTGGGGGACACTGGGGCACACTCAGGACACAAAAGACTGGATCAGTGTCCACGGGTCACCAGAGTCATCATGGGGTATGGGATGGGGACAAGGGGTCAGGGTCCTGGGGGACATGGGGTCACTGGGAGGGGTACAAGGCACTGGGAGAGGGATTGGGGTAACAGAGGCACTGGGAAACACCAGGAGGTGAGACACAGAATGATGGGAGTGGGATTGAGAGTCTGGGGGACACTGGGGCATCCAGGAGTGACCCCAGGATTTGGGATCAGGTTCCAGTGGTCTCCTGGCCAGGGCTGCCCTCCTTCCCCGACTGACCCCACTCTTCCTCCCCAGCCCCTCCCCAAGGAAGCTTCCCCATGTCCTGCCATGTCCCTCAGAGTCCCCTCTGTCCCATCAGTGTCTCCTCAGCATCCCCTGGTGTTTCTCAGTGTCTTCCCTGTGCCACACAGTCTGTCGTCTGTGTCCCCTCTGTGTCCCCCAGTGTCCCACCCTGGTCCCTGTGGCCTCTCTTCTCCATGGCCCCCTTGGCTCAGACCCTGGCACTGCTGGCAATGACCGTGGCCACCATGGGCATCGAGGTGAAGCCCCTGGACATGGCCCAGAACTCCTTTGATGACCAGTACCTGAAGTGTAAGGATGAAATGACTGAGAAGTTGCCAGAACTCAAGCGCTCTGATTTCCTCAAGAATGACAAGTTTGCCGAGGTCTGGACAAATGCAACGGCCGAGTGGGAGAATCGAGGCTCCTATTCATCCTCTCTGACCAATGACCAGGCCATCGCTGTCATGGCCTACACGATGAAGTACGTGTACAGGGACTTCAATGATGCTGTGCGCGAGGCTGGACGCTCCAGCCAGGAATACCGGGACAACTTCCACTTCAAAACGCTGCATTTCCTGCTGCCCGACGCCGACCGACGTCCTCCAGAAGCTGAGAGTCCCTAATAATAAGTGTCTGGACGTGTTCCGGGGGGTGAGGAAATACCAGTTCAATGCAAAACTTGGTGATAAAGTTCGCTTCGGTCAATTCGCTTCGTCGTCGCTGGACAAAAAGGTGGCCCAGCGTTATGGGACAGTCACGATGTTCGAGGTGCACACGTGCCACGGCGTGGACATCCAGAATTTTTCCTACGATCCTAAAAACCGTGAGGTGCTGATCCCACCCTTTGAGATCTTTGAGGTCACTGATGTCAAGATGGAAGGAAGCACGATGAACATTGGACTTCGCTCCACTGGGAACTCCAGCAAGTACAACTGCGAGTGGCTGCGAGGGGACATCATGGGAACAACCTGGGGGGATGGGGACACTCAGTGAGGGTTGGGGACAAGGACACACAGTGCTGGGGACACCCATGGCCCAGAGGGGACAGGGACACCCACTGTGGCTGGGAGGCAGGACACCCAGAGCTGGGGACAAGGACAGGGACAGCCATTGCTGGGCACAGGGGATGGGGACACTCAGTGTCAGGTGAGGGGGACAGGGACATCCAGTGCTGAGAACAACCCCTGGGGTTGGGGGACAAGGCCACCCATGGTTGGGCACAGGGGAAAGGGACCTCATTATGGCCCCCTCTGGCATCCCACACTCTCAAGGACCCCCATCCCCACTTTGCCTCCCCCATGGCCCCCTGAACCTCTCACCCCATGATCCCCCTGACCCCTCTCTTTGCCCCACAGGTGGGAGCCTCCCCAGGAACTCCCCTCCCCTTGGGGGGCTTCTCCTGGCTACCGTGGCCATGGCAGTGGCCATTGGAACCCTCTAAGCCACCAGGCCACCAAGGTCATTGTGGTTATGGAGGCCACTGTGGTCACCCTGAGCAACAAGGCCCCCC
>NW_005054680.1:71778-72979 GCF_000277835.1 Geospiza fortis | reverse complement strand
GTTCTGTCCAGTGCTGTGTCCAGCTCTGCCCATTGCTGTGTCAAGTTCTGGGCTCTGGACCCAACCCCGTGCTCAGGGATGATGTTGCCTGAGCTGGGAGGTTGGGCCAGGTGCCCACTCTGGGTCCTTCCAGCGTGACCCATTCTGGGATTTGGGGATTCTGGCAGTTGCGGTTCAGGAATTGTCCACAGGAGGGCAGCAGCGAGCGTGGGAATTCAGTTGCACTGTGCAGTTCTGGGTGCCAACAGCAGGCGGCAGCACGAGCTGCTGGCGCTGCCAAGCGCCCGCCCCGCCCCATCCCGGCCCCGGGGGCTCTGCAATGGTTTGGGATGGAGCGACCCTGACCTCTTGGTCCCACTCCTTGCAACACCCCCTGGGTCCCTCCTGGCCCCAGGCCACATGGCCAGCTCCGCAGGTTCCAACCCTCCCAGGTTCTTCTCCAGAACTGCTCCAGCACGTCCCCCCCAACCTGGACTGGCAGTGGGGACTGTCCCTCTCCAGGGACAGGATCTGCCCTTGCACTCTTGAACCACCCAGTTTCCAGCCTTTAATGTCCCCCTGAAGTGCAGGATGTGGCAGGATGCTCTGCCTGGAATGTGGCCTATGGACAATGCCCCCTTTGTGGCCATCATGGCTGCACTGAGAGAGGTCTGGTGCTGATTTTGGTGCTGAATTGGGCTAAAACCTGCCCAAATCACCAACCCTGAATTGATAACGAAGGGGAATGCACCGGAGCTGGGCCTGACCATCCATCATGTGACCCTGGGAACGTCCAGTCCCCTCTCAGAGAGAGATTCCTCTCCCCTATTCTGCTTGGAATGAAATGTGTGTGAGGTTCCTCCTTTAGGAAGTGGATGCTCCCCAGGGTTGCTCCTCAAGGTTGAGAGAAAGAGACGTTCCCACGAATGTTGGTGTGAGGACTGACATTGAGTACTGCATAAGAATTGTCACTTTTTGCTGGCTTTGACAGAATTATTCAATGAAATTTTTTTGACAGAATTATTTAATAGAATTTCTTTGCACAATTGCCCTGATGTGCACAGTGGTCAGAGTGGCTGTGGTAGCCTTGTGGCTCAGGGAGTCTTGGTGACCATGGTGTTCACTGTGGCCTTGGTGGTTGTACAGACCATGGTGTCCAGAGTGCCTGTGATGGCCACAGTGACCTCATGGTGGCAATAGCCGCCAAGATGGCCATAGTGGC
>NW_005054680.1:69782-70687 GCF_000277835.1 Geospiza fortis | reverse complement strand
AGCAGGAAATGCAGCGTTTTGAAGTGGAAGTTGTCCCGGTATTCCTGGCTGGAGCGCCCGGCTGTACGCACGGCTGCGTTGAACTCTCTGTACAGGTCATCCATCGTGTAGGCCATGAGGGCGATGGCGTGGGCTGGGGACGCCAGAGGGGACACAGGGGACCCCCGTTTGTGCCACTCAGCCGTGGCCTTAGTCCAGGCCTGGGCAAAGAGAGGGTTCTGCTGCAACTCGGAGCGGTTGAGGGTTGACAACGCCTCAGCCATGGCAGGGCCACAGTCCTGGTACTGGTCATCAAAGGAGTCTGGGGCCATGTCCAGGGTCACCCCCTCGATGCCCGTGGTGGCCACGGTCACTGCCAGCAGTGCCAGGGTCTGCGCCAGGAGGGCCATGGAGTGGAGAGGCCGCAGGGACCAGGGTGGGACACTGGGGGACACAGAGGGAACACAGAGGAGGATTCCTCAGTGAGGGACTGGGGAGGGGAGTGGGGTCAGCCCAGGGGGAAGGAGAGGCACTCCTGGCCAGCCAACCCCTGGGAATGTCTGGGGGCCCTGATCCCAAATCCTGGGGTTACTTTGGCCTCCCCAGTGTCCCCCAGCCCCCCAGGGACCCCAATCCCACAGTACCATCACATCCAGAAGCCCAATCCTACTCCCATGACTACAAGTCCCCTCAGCCCCAGCAGGATCATGACCCAAATCCTGGGGTCACTCCCTGAGACCCCCAGAGTCCTCCTCGCCTTGTCCCCTGACCAAAATCCCATGTCCCTTCTCCAATTTCTTTGGTGTCACCTCAGAACCTCAACCCAAATCCAGGCATCACCCTCTGCCCCCACAGTGTCTGACAGCCCCCCCATCACCCCAATCCACTCCCACCATCTCCTGTGTCCCCCCTCATTTTCCCCCAGA
>NW_005054680.1:63537-69034 GCF_000277835.1 Geospiza fortis | reverse complement strand
TTATAGCAATTCGGAGGGGTGGGGAGGGTTTACATTCTCCGTTTCAGGGGAGGCTCCTGCCTTCCTCAGCAGACTCCTGGCTTTCCAAACCAAGACAGTTTCATGGCTCACAGACCAAATGGGTGTCACTGGAGGGCCAGCGGAACCTACAGAATTGCAGCTGGCTTTGGCTCCAGAAATGTCACCTTTACAGCAGACATTTCAAACTGATTTATTGGTTTTGGTAGTGGAGGGGGTGTGGGAATCCTTAAAATCAGAGGGTTTTGGGAAAGCTGCGAGAGGCAGGCCTCGGAGACAGCAGAACTGCGGTTAGAGCTAAGTGGAAGCCGTGAGATTTGTCAGCAGAAAAGTTATGTGAGATGTAGAAAGTAAGGACAAATAGAACAATGGTCTGTGTATCAACCCTTGGCTAGAATAACTCCCTAAGCTACAGAAAAGTTTATCTAGCGAGATATTAGGAAGTTCTAAGCTTAATAATGGAGCTCTGTGCATTGTGTTTTAATGCTTACAAGCAGGTATTGTATTCAAAATAAGCCAACATTGTTTAATCAAAGGTACGTGTGCTTATAGTGATTGGATAGAACTACTCTCAATATGCTTTTGCTTTGTGTGATTGGTCAAAAAACTTCTGAAGTGAGTTGTAACATTGAGTTCTTTGTGAGCTGCCAGGGATGTGAGCTGCTGGCATCTTCCCATTGTCATAACCATGTAAGGAGATTGATGCTGGAAAATAAAATAGTTCAATGCGAGTTCCACAGCAGTCCTGTCCTGTTGGTGATTTTGTACATAAACCCCTGTGTTGTTTTGATTTTTTAAGGTTTTTTTAAGCCTTCTGATGTTTACATTCTTGCAATGAACTTTCTCACACACTTTATGAAAATAACTTATTGTTTTGTATTCTTTCACAGAAGAAGAGAAATTTGATAAACTGTTAGTTTGCCCAGTGTCATTGGAGAGGTGGCACTGTCACCCTCCAATCCACTGTCACTTCGGAAATCTATAAATGTTAAAGTCAGAAATTAAATATTCTCTTTTATCCCTAAAAAGACTGCGTATCCGCGTCATGTTGTGTCCTATAGTGACACCCCTGGCTAGCAATAGAGAGGGAGAACTGGAAACCACAGAATAAATCTTGGCCCTGTTTTGGCCCGGGAGATGGTCACAGTCCTGTCAAGAGATGGTTGCAACCCTTTTGAAGGGATGGTTGCTGTCTCACTGAAGTTCTGCTCCTCCTCCAGATCTGTCAAGGTGGTGGTAGTGGCGTCCTAAATCCTCAAACCCAAAGGTTATACAGGCTCAGGTGGAAATGCTCAGTTCCTCCCCTCGGGGCAGGGAGTTTTACAGTGGAATGATGCCATCCTGTGGGTCGTGGGGTGTTCTGGGAGTCCTTGGTGGTCTCAGTCCTTGCAGCTGCTGTGAAAAACGCATTCACTCCCCTGTGAAAATTTAAAAAGTTTCACAAAGGACCGCAGGACGCAAAGACAGCAAAGCAAGAGCCAAGAGCACACCTTCGCCTTCAGGGATACACCTTAAATACCTTTCCCATTACATCAGCTGTGGGAACTCAGCACATCACTTCGGATGTGCGGAGCCTCCCGAGACCCCGTGGGGAGGCTCGGAGATTTTAGCATGATGCCCGGAACACTTGGTGGCTTGACTTTGATCCTGCAAACGAATTGCCAGCTTTGTACGAGAGTTGGAAGGTCACACGAGTTTAATGGGCGTATTTACAGGGTGAACACAGGATGAAAATATAAGTTTTAAGATTTTTAGTATAAAGGTTATGGGGACAAGATGGAGGGAACAGGGCGTGTCTCGTCCTTTCTTCTTCTTGTTCTCCATCTTCTGCTGTGGTGTTGGCACTTGGGGATTGGTTTAGAGTAGAAGTGCACTGTCTAACATAGGTGACAGCTATTGGAAAATAAAGGTAAATATGATGTACGTAGTTTGTAGTATAAAAAGACGATACCGCCTCGGGGGCAGTCGGAGAGTGCTGTGGCTGCCTTGCTGAGCAGACCTCTGCTCGGCAGGGAGAAAATTTTATAGATAAGAAATAATAAACAATCTGAAGATCGAACTCCAGAGAGTCCAGTCTCGTTCTTCAGAGCCTGGGGCTACTCCAAGACCACCCAACTCATCTCGGGACAGAGAACAAGACAGCCGACCCGAGAATCAGCCTGTTGCACATTCATAGACCCTTATGCATAATAAACTTTTCCCAAACTACTTTACACATTCCAATAAATATTTAGCACGACTCCTTCTTGGATCCACCTTTTAAAAGCACGTGTATTCCTTGGCTGTGATTTTAGTCCTTTTTTATTGTCACCTTCAGTTTTGGGGCCTGTGAAAATGCGCATTATATGATTGGCTTCTCGCAAATATTAAAATGAATAGGTTATGTTAGAAAGTTATGTTGTATTAATTTTCTTAGTAGTGCGTTAAATATCGTTTTAGGTTTTAACATAAGGTTAAAATAGAAAATATGCTATGTTAGATACTTTTTTAAAGAGAGGACTCGCAGCGAGATAGCATCCACAGAACAACTAAATCTTTCAGAGAAAAAGAATTTTTTGCTCTCTTATCGAGTTCTTCCTGCCTCGCTCAGGCCTGAAGATCCCATCAGGATTCAGAGGAAGAAGCTGACACTGCCCAGACAGAATCCTGTGCTTGAATGGAATTTATGCATCATGGATGAGGTGTATGAATATGCAACAGGCTGTTGCTTTTAAGGGGTAATCCTCTGTTAACGTGGGTCCTTTTTCGGGCTTATTTTGCCCAGAAAGAGGTCCCTAGACCATCCGTAACTCTTTGTTTCTATTGTCTCATATTGTCCTAAATTCTAATTGTCCAAATTTTTATTACTCTAATGATATGACTATATTTCTAACCATTTTATTACTATTGAACTTTTAAAATGTTAAAAACGAGTGATTGGTGTTTTTCACAGGCCCTGACCCACACTGCCTTCAGACAGTGAGTGCTTAGGGTTGGCACATCTGCAGCAGGTGCGCTCATCCTGTGTTAATTCGATGTTATCCGTGAAAAGCGCCATTCACATTCGTTAAAATTTTAGAGGTTTAATAGCGATGAAAATAGTAATAAAAATTGGGATAATAAAAATCAGGACAATAGGAGACAACAAAAAGCAAAGAATTACAGACATGCGGGTGAGTGGCAGTCTGCCGAAGGGCACATCTTGCTAATAAAGGATTACCCTTAAAAGCAATAGCCTATTGCATATTCATAGATCTCATACATGATTCAAACACTCCTTTCAAACCAGGGTGTTTCTGCTTGATTTCAGTTTCCCCTCCTCATCTTGTAAATCAGTTTTTTTGGTTAGTCGAAATCTGGACCTTCCTGATAAGGAGGCAATAATTATTTTCTTGAGATCTTGGTGTCTCTTTGCTGTTATCTGTACACAAAGAATTTCTTGATTATCTTATCCATTCCTTGAGCTAGTTACAGAAAGTATCTTACATCATATAATTGCTATTTTTTAATGTTATGCTATAGCCTAAAAACTCAATTTACCACATTACTTAAAAGAGATTAATACAGCATAACTTTCCACCACAACACATATAGCATTCACTTCATTCACTTTCATATTTCCGAAGAGTCAATCATATAATATGCATTTCTCACATTATTCCATCCAAGCAGGCATTTTAACACAAGCATACTTATATCAGCTATTTCACTTAGCTTAATTAACAACAGAAATAAAACTACATCTTTATAGCAAAGTTGCTTTATATAAATATATAAATATATGTAAATATAAAATATTAATATAAAAATATATAAAATTATATATAAATATATAAATATAAATACAAGCCTACTTTTTGTTTCCAGAGAGGAAGGAAACAAGAAATGCCTGCAGCTGATGGAAATCCAGAGACTGGCTTCCATGGCCAAGGGAAATTCTCTTGGGACTCACTGGCCATCAATGAGTGGGAAGTAAATCTCACCTTGAGCTGCAGTCAGAGAGCAGCTGTCAAGTAAAAAAAGGGAGAGTTAAGGAAATGAACTGGAGAAGACAGCAAGGGTCACCTAGCCGCTCAGTCCCTCCCACAGCTGCATTAGTCAGGGAAGAGCAATGTTATAGAGAAATATAATATAATATAATATAATATAATATAATATAATATAATATGATATAATATAATATAATATAATATAATATGATATAATATAATATAATATAATATGATATAATATAATATGATATAATACAATATAATATAATACAATATAATATATTATCAGCTTAAGTATGTACTGTGTTGTTCATAGAAATAGTAGTGTAATGAATAAAATATCTATATCTCACTTATGGAAATAATAGTGTAATGAATGTATTGTGTTATAGACCTTAGCAAAACATAAGATGTGGAAAAAAAAAGATCTTTCGTGTAACTAAAAACAGTGTAAGGCCATCCACTGAGCAACCTGTCCAAGTGATAAGATAACCGTGCCACAAACCAGAGCACCAGAGGACAATTAGAGAACACCATGTTAAAATCAAGGAGTAGAGACTGAAATCTTATCAGAGGATGTGAAACAGCAGTGTGGAGACATAAGAAGAAATAAAATATATTGACCTGACACCCAGGATGCCATGCAGATAAGCCAGGAGTGTGAAGAAGTCAGAAAAAGGAGTTCCCAAAACATCAGAAAGTTAAGCAAGACTGTTTGAATAATGCATGAATCGTGAATATACATGCGTGAAAAATGCATATTATATGATTGGCTCCTTGCAAATATTAAATACTATATGTGATATGTTGGAAAGTTATGCTGTATTAATCTCTTTTAAGCAGTGCTGTATTAATCTCTTTTAAGTAGTGTGGTATATCATTTTTAGGCTATAGCATAACATTAAATTAGAAACTATGTGATGTAAGATACTTTTTGTAACTTGCTAGGATAAGATAATCCAGAAATTCTTTGTATAGAGATAACAGTAACGAGACACCAGGATCTCAAGAGAAGAATTATTGCCTCCTTAACAGGAAAACCCAGATTTCGAGGAAACAAAAACATTGAATTACAGGATGAGTGGGGGAAGTAGACATTAAGCAGAAACAACCTAGTTTGAAAGGAATGCTTGAATCATGTATGAGATATATGAATATGCAATAGGCTATTGCTTTTAAGGGTTAATCCTTTGTTAACCAAACATGCTTTGTGGCAGAGAGTAAAAGCACCTAACATCCGTAATTCTTTGCTTTTTATTGTCTTTTATTGCCCTTTGATTGTCCAAATTCTTATTGTCCTAATTTTTATTACTATTTTCATTACTTTTTTCATTACTATTAAGCGCCTAAAATTTTTAACAAAAGCGAATGGCGTTTTTCATACGTGCATCTCAGCAGTGTAACAATATAAAGATAACATTTTTAACATACAAGATACACTTGTCTGTGTACACCAGTGTGTTCTTTAGCTGTTGGCCAGGAGCACCCCCACACTGGAAATGCTGTCC
>NW_005054680.1:60873-63479 GCF_000277835.1 Geospiza fortis | reverse complement strand
TTATTATTATTATTATTATTACATTTTTGAAAACTGTCACGGTACCAGTTGTCGGTTTCTCTGGGTCTGGATTGAAGGCACTTGAGACAATAATTCTTGTTCACACTCAGGAGTTTATTATTTCTTATCAGTAAAACAGTCTCACTACTGTGAGTTGGGCAGCTTTTCATTAGAAGGCACAAAATGACCAACAATCTCTTGTTCCAAAGTCTTTTCTAAGGTCTTTTAAGACTAAACTATCCAATTAAGAACTGATGTCGCATTTGCATTCTCTGAAAAATCTCTTCACCCAGGATTCTTCTCCTGGGAAGCTGAGAAGCCTCAGAGAAAAAGGAAAACAAGTCTTATCTCGTTTGCTTCTCCTGTGTTGCGCTCACACATGGAATGTGTTTGGAGATTGTTTACCACAGGTGATTGTTTCATTGGATTTCTGGTGTGAGTGTTTTGACTCAATGGCCAATCAGTGCCAAGCTGTGTCGAGACTCTGGAAAGAGTAATGAGTTTTTCATTATTATCTTTTCAGCTTTCTGTAAGTATCCTTTCTGTATTCTTTAGTACAGTTTATTTCAGCATTCTTTAATATAATACAGCATCATAATATAGTATCATAAAATAATAAATTAGCCTTCTGAGAACATGGAGTCAGATTCATCATTCATTCCTTCCTGCCACGGGGGTCCCAGCAAATACAATAAACTGACACCAAGATTATTTTCCCTTTTAACCCAAAAATTATCCCAGAGCCCCCAGTGCGGACTTTTCTGCCCAATTACAAAATGCCAAAAGTTAAGTTCTGTTAAGTTTAATTTCTATTAAGTTAAGTTTAAGTGAGGCTAGAGTTAAGTTTTGTTAAAGTTAAGTGATGTTACATGTAAGTTCTATTGATTTGAAGTTCTGTTAAAGTCGGCATTATAGTAGACATTATAGTTTTGTTAATAGTACTAGTTCTGCCTTGTTTTTACATATGCTTACAAAAATGATGTAAAAGATGATATCTGCTACTTTTAATCAGACAGTGCTTGTGCCAAAGAAAAACAGGGGAGCTGTTGAGGAATAGTACGTGACCAGTCACAGACTTGGTCCAGGTGTCTGAAGCTAGGAAAATAATGAGCTCTGCCAACGAGTTATGGTTATGGCAAGGCCGCTGTGCCCTTGAGCAGAGATATAGTGGCTGAAAACAGCCTGAGAAGAAGAAAGTTTAACTTTTAAGGTATGTAAACACAAGGTGGACCTAACATTTACAGAATAACCAATAGGTTCCTTAAGTTACAGAATATGCATTAGCTTATCAGTCACTGTATAAAAGTCTGATGCTCTGATGAATAAACGAAGCTTGCTGTTCTTTCATATTGAAGGCTCCGAGTCTTCCCTCACCGATGTAACACAGGCCCATCTGCAGCAGCCCTGGAGCTGCAGAGGAAAACTCCCCCCTTGTGCAGGATCCCTGCTCCAGAGAAGCACAGCTGGCACTGCAGGAGGGCTGAGCCCCCATGGGATGGGGCTGTGCCACCTCCTGACACACAGGGGGCAGCTCCTGCTCTGACTCTTTCAATGGTTTTTTGTTGTTGTTTGTACTATTGCATTTATATTTTTAATTTTCCTAGTAAAGAACTGTTATTCCAGCTCCTATATCTTTGTCCGAGAGCCCCTTAATTGCAAAATTATAACAGTTCAGAGGGAGGGGGTTTGCATTTTCCGTTTCAGGGGAGGCTCCTGCCTTCCTTAGCACACACCTGTCTGCTCGAACCAAGACATGCCGGAACGCGGATCCTTCATCCCACCCTTCGCCTTAGAATGTTGAGGCATTTTCTGGGTTCTGGGGGTAGAAAATTCAACTCTTCCAGGGGTTTGTCCCAGCCTCAGAACCCTCTTCCTCCTCCTCCTTTTCCTCTTCCTCTCCCTCTTCCTCCTGCCTGCGGGAAACCCTGGAACTCCAGGACAATTTGGGATGCGAAAGGACCTTCAAGACCACTCAGTTCCACCCCCTGCCCTGAAGGTTCCTCTGCCCTTCCTTCTCCTCCTCCAGAAGGCTAAAGTGAAGGGAAAACTCATGGATTGAGGAAAATTCAGTTTAATAACTGTGAAGAAAAATTAAAATTATTGGAAAGGCAGGCAAAAAAAGACCAAAAAGTGAAGAACCACAGCCATGGCACATTCAGCATCCCCCTGTCCCTCTCTTGTCTCAACGTCCTGGTGGCACCCGTGGCTCTACTGTTGTTCCCTCCCTCATCCTGGCTTGGTGGGGACAGTGGCCACAGAGGCCGTGGTAACTTCAGAGACCTCGGTGACCTTGGTGGCCTCATGGCTTGGAGCGAGCAAGTGGCTTTGGTGACCATGGTGACCACAATGACCACGGTGGTCTTGGTGGCCTGGTGGCCTAGAGGATCTCCGTGGCCACTGCCAGGGCCACGGTGGCCAGGAGGAGCCCTCCGACGTGGGGGAGGTCCCCAGGGATGTTCCTGCCTGGGGGTAAAAAGGTGGGGGTCAGAGGGGGCTGGGGACAGTGAGGGGGGGACAGAGGTGACAGGAAAAGGAGGAGCACTGAGGGCGGGTCACGGGGTCAGGGGGGCTGTGGAAGAGGAAGAGGATGGATGGGGATGGCCTTG
>NW_005054680.1:56955-60806 GCF_000277835.1 Geospiza fortis | reverse complement strand
GGGGGCTGTGGAGGGGGGTTTAGAAGTGACAGGGGGGTTTGGGGGGCCATGGGAGTCAAGGGGTGTCCGAGGGGTCATGGAGTGACATAGGGGACAAGGGGGCCATGAGTGAGGGACAGCGGTGACAAGGGGAGCCATGAGGGGGCTCAGGGTGGCCACGGCAGGATCAGGGGTGACAGGGGCATGGGAGGCCACGGGGAGGGGACAGGGTTCAGGGGTGGTCATGGGGGTGGTTTAGGAGTGACAGGAGGCCATGGGGAGAGGTGACAGGGTGACAGAGGGGTCAGAGGGCCCAGCTCACCGGCATCAAACACACAGGGCCTGTCCCCACATCGCTGCTCTGCTGAGCAAAGGGACAGTGTCAGCGCTGGGGGGTCCCTGTCTCCATCCCGTCCCACATGTGGGGGTCCGCAGCACGTGGTGTCCCTGTCCCCCCTGTGCTCACGGTGGCTGTCCCCATCAGCAGGTGTCTCTGTACCCAGTCCCCGGCACTGGGGATGTCCTTGTCCCCATGCCCACAGCGTATGTCCCCAGCACTGGGTGTCCCCGTCCTTGTCCCCAGCAATGGCTGTTCTTGCCCCCCACCCACAGGGAGTGTCCTTGTCCCTGTCCCCACAGTGAATGTCCCCAGCACTGGGTGTCCTTGTCCCCAGCATTGTGTGTCCCTGTCCCTGTCCCCAGCATCGTGTGTCCCTGTCCCCACACACTCACCAAATGTCCCTGTCCCCACAGTGAATGTCCCCAGCACTGGGTGTCCTTGTCCCCAGCATTGTGTGTCCCTGTCCCCTCACCCTCACTAGGTGTCCTTGTCCCCATGCCCACAGCGTCTGCCCGTGTCCCTGTCCCCACAGTGAATGTCCCCAGCACTGGGTGTCCTTGTCCCCAGCATCGTGTGTCCCTGTCCCCTCACCCTCACTAGGTGTCCTTGTCCCCATGCCCACAGGGAATGTCCTTGTCCCTGTCCCCACGGTGGATGTCCCCAGTACCACGTGTCCCTGTCCCCACACCCCCACCGTGTGTCCCCAGAAGGGGTGTCCCTGTCCCCACACCCTCATCGACTGTCCCCAGCACGGGATGTCCCTGTCCCCATGCCCTCACCAAGTGTCCCCGTCCCCCAGGCACTGTCCCCCCGCGCTGTCACCTCGCAGCCACTCGCAGTTGTAGTTGCTGAAGGTGCCGGTGGAGCGCAGCTGGATCCGCGCCTTGTCGCCACCCTTGGTGACTTTGGTGACATCGGTGACCTCGAAGGTCTCGAAGGGCGGGATCAGCACCTCCTCCTCGTGCGGGAAGAAGGAGAACTCGCGGATGGGCGCGCCGTGGCAGGTGAGCACCTGGAAGGCCGCGTCCGTGCCGAAGCCCCAGGAGCTCTCGTTGCGCAGCGAGGCCGACGTGATTGCCTTTTCTCAAATATTCAAATTAATATTAGATGTGTTATGGTAGAAATTTATGTGAAAAATGGGAATTTTATGATTGCCTTTTCTCAAATATTCAAATTAATATTAGATGTGTTATGGTAGAAATTTATGTGAAAAATGGGAATTTTATGATTGCCTTTTCTCAAATATTCAAATTAATATTAGATGTGTTATGGTAGAAATTTATGTGAAAAATGGGAATTTTATGATTGCCTTTTCTCAAATATTCAAATTAATATTGTATGTCTTATGGTAGAAAGTGATGCTATGTGAAAAATGGGAATTTTATGATTGGCTTATCTCAAATATTCAAATTAATATTATATGTGCTATGTGTTATGGTAGAAAGTGATGCTTTGAGAAAAATGGGAATTACCTCAAATATTCAAATTAATATTGTATGTGTTATGGTAGAAAGTTATGTGAAAAATGGGAATTTCATTATTGGCTTATCTCAAATATTCAAATTAATATTATATGTTATAGGTGTTATGGTAGAAAGTGATGCTGTGTGAAAAATGTGTATTATATGATTGGCATTTGGCAAATATTCAAATTAATATTAGATATATTAGAAAGTTGTGTGAAAAATGGGAATTTCATTATTGGCTTTTCTCAAATATTCAAATTAATATTGTATGTCTTATGGTAGAAAGTGATGCTATGTGAAAAATGGGAATTTTATGATTGGCTTTTCTCAAATATTCAAATTAATATTAGATATATTAGAAAGTTGTGTGAAAAATGGGAATTTCATTATTGGCTTGTCTCAAATATTCAAATTAATATTATATGTGCTAGGTTAGAAAGTTACGTGAAAAATGAGTGTTCTATTATTGGCTTTTCGCAAATATTCAAATTAATATTATATGTGCTAGGTTAGAAAGTTACGTGAAAAATGAGTGTTCTATTATTGGCTTTTCGCAAATATTCAAATTAATATTATATGTGCTAGGTTAGAAAGTTACGTGAAAAATGAGTGTTCTATTATTGGCTTTTCGCAAATATTCAAATTAATATTATATGTGCTAGGTTAGAAAGTTACGTGAAAAATGAGTGTTCTATTATTGGCTTTTCGCAAATATTCAAATTAATATGAATTATTATATGTGTTGTGTTAGAAAGTGATGCTGTGTGAAAATTGAGCATTTTATGATTGGCTTTTGGCAAATATTAAAATGAATATTAAATACGATATGTGTTTTGTTGGGATGTGATGCTCTGTGAAAAAAGTGAATTTCAAGATTGGCTTATCTAAAATATTCAAATTAATATTAGATGTGTTGTGTTAGAAAGTGATGCTGTGTGAAAATTGAGCATTTTATGATTGGCTTTTGGCAAATATTAAAATGAATATTAAATACTATATGTGTTTTGTTGGAATGTGATGCTCTGTGAAAAAAGTGAATTTCAAGATTGGCTTATCTAAAATATTCAAATTAATATTAGATGTGTTGTGTTAGAAAGTGATGCTGTATGAAAAATGCGAATTTTAGGATTGGCTTTTGGTAAATATTAAAGTGAATATTAAATATTAGATGTGTTATGTTAGAATGTTATGCTGTGTGAAAAATAGGAACTTTACGATTGGCTTTTCGCAAATATTCAAATAAATATTATATGTACTGTGTTACAAAGTTATGCTGTGTGAAAAATCCTTATTTGAGGTTGGCTTTTGGCAAATATTCAGATTAATATTATATGTGTTATGTTAGAAATTGATGCTGTGTGAAAAATGCATATTTTATGATTGGCTTTTCACAGATACTAAAACGAATATTATATTTGTTATGTTAGAAAGTTATGCTGTGTAATTTTTCTTAAGTAGTGTGTTAAATATAGTTTTAGGTTTTAACAAAAGGTTAAAATAAAAACTATGCTATGTAAGAAAAATTTTTTAAAAAAAGGACTCACACCAGATAGCAGCCACAGGACACCTAAGTCTTTCAGAAAAAAATAATTTATTGCTCCCTCATCAGAAGAAATGAACTTCTTCCTTAACTCTTTGTTTTTATTGTCTCATATGGTCCTAAATCCCAATTGTCCAAATTTTTATTATTCTAATTATATTGCTATTTTTATAACCATTTTATTACCATTATTAAACTTCTAAAATTTTAAAAACAAGTGATTGGTGTTTTTCACAACACTGTCCAGACACAATTCTGCATTTGAATGGAATTTATGCATCATGTATAAAATGTATGAATATGCAACAGGCTATTGCTTCTAAGGGTTAATCCTGTGTTAACGTGGGTCCTTTTTTGGGCTTATTTTGCTCAGAAAATGTGCGGTTTTTTAAGGCTTATTTTGTCCAGAAAGAGGTACCCACACCATCCACAACTCTTTGTTCTTATTGCCTCCTATTGTCCTAAATCCCAATTATCCAAATTTTTATCACTTTAATTATACTCCTATTTTTACCACCATTTAATT
>NW_005054680.1:49415-50627 GCF_000277835.1 Geospiza fortis | reverse complement strand
TCCCGGGGGGAGCGCCCGGCCGCGTTGAACTCCCGGTGTAAGGCGCCGTGTAGGGTCACGGTGCGGCTTAGGGTTAGGGTCAGGGTCAGGGTTAGGGTCCAAAAAAGGACCCACATTAACAGAGGATTAACCCTTAAAAGCGACAGCCTGTTGCATATTCATACACGCCATACATGATGCATAAATTCCATTCAAACACAGAATTCTGTCTGGGCAGCGTCAGCTTCTTCCTCTGAGTCCTGACTGACGGCGCCTTCAAGTGGGGAAGTAAATAGTTTCTTCTGATAAGAGAGTGATTCTCTTTTTCTCAAAGATTTAGCTGTCCTGTGACTTTTAAGGGTCCATCCTCTGTTAACGTGGGTCCTTTTTCAGGCTTATTTTGCCCAGAAAGAGGTACCTGAACCATCCTTAACTCTTTGTTCTTATTGCCTCGTATTGTCCTAAATCCCAATTATCCAAATTTTTATAACTGTAATTATATACCTATTTTTACCACCATTTAATTACTATTATTAAACTTTTAAACCAAGTGATTTTTGGTGTTTTTCCCACCTGGGGCAGCAAGAAATGCAGCGTTTTGAAGTGGAAGTTGTCGCGGTATTCCCGGCGGGATCGCACGCCCGCGTTGAACTCCCGGTGTAACGGCACTGGCGCCGTGTAGGGTCACGGTGCGGCTTAGGGTTAGGGTCAGGGTCAGGGTTAGGGTCCAAAAAAGGACCCACATTAACAGAGGATTAACCCTTAAAAGCGACAGCCTGTTGCATATTCATACACCCCATACATGATGCATAAATTCCATTCAAACACGGAATTCTGTCTGGTCAGCGTCAGCTTCTTCCTCTGAATCCTGACGGCACCTTCAAGCGGGGAAGTAAATTGTTTCTTCTGGTAAGAAAGCACTCGATTCTCTTTTTCTCAAAGATTTAGCTGTCCTGTGACTCGTAAGGGTCCATCCTCTGTTAACGTGGGTCCTTTTTCAGGTTTATTTTGCCCAGAAAGAGGTACCTGGACCATCCTTAACTCTTTGTTCTTATTGCCTCGTATTGTCCTAAATCCCAATTATCCAAATTTTTATAACTGTAATTATACACCTATTTTTACCACCATTTAATTACTACTATTAACCATTTAAACCGAGTGTTTTTTGATGTTTTCCCCACCTGGGGCAGCAAGAAATGCAGCGTTTTGAAGTGGAAGTTGTCGCGGTATTCC
>NW_005054680.1:48475-49065 GCF_000277835.1 Geospiza fortis | reverse complement strand
AATGGTTCCTCAGTGAGGGACTGGGGAGGGGCAGTGGGGTCAGCCCCACCCAGGAGACCCCGGACGTGTCCTGGGTCCCCAGTCCTGGTCCTGGGGTCACTCTGGACCCTCTGGCCACACCCTGTGGCCCTGACCCCATCTTGGTCACTCCAGACCCTCCGGCCACACCCCATGACCCCAATCTAGGTCCTGGGGTCACTCGCAGTCCCCCCTGACCCATCCAGGACCCCGACCCCAAATCCTGGGGTCACTCCAGGACCCCAATCCCACTCCCAGACCACCCCTCGCAGTGTCCCCCAGGACCCCAGTCTCGTGTCCCCTCCAAGTGTCCCCAGGCCCCCCAGTCCCTCTCCATTACCTTGCCTCTGGCGTCCCCAGGTGTCCCCAATCCCGTGTGCCCCCCCTGTGTCCCCAGGTGTCCCATCCCAGCCCAGCGTCCCCTGGGTCCCGAGTCCCGTGTCCCCTCCCCGTGTCCCCAGGTGTCCCCAGCCCCGTGTCCCCCCAGGTGTCCCCCCAGGTGTCCCCAGGTGTCCCCAGCCCCGCGTCCCTCCCGCTAGGTGTCCCCAGGTGTCCCCCCAGGTGTCCCCAGT
>NW_005054680.1:46580-47536 GCF_000277835.1 Geospiza fortis | reverse complement strand
GGGAAACTGGGAGTGACTGGGAGGGAACTGGGAGGGACTGGGAGGGACTGGGAGGATACTGGGAGGATACTGGGAGCACTGGGAGCGTTGGGGGTGTCTGGAGGGGCTCTGCTCCCAGTGCTCCCAGTTACCTCCCAGTGCTCCCAGTTGCTCCCCAGTGCTTCCCAGTTACTCCCAGTCACGCTCCGCTCACTCCTTGGTGCCTCCCAGTCCCTCCCAGTATCTCCCAGTACCTCCCAGTCCCCCTCAGTACCCTCCAGTTTCCGGCCAGCCACCCCCCGACTGGTCCCAGTCACTCCCAGCATAGCCCAGTATATCCCAGTATAGCCTCCCGGTCACTCCCAGTATATCCCAGTATAGCCTCCCAGTCACTCCCAGTCATTCCCAGTATATCCTCCCAGTCAATCCCAGTATATCCCAGTATATCCTCCCAGTCAATCCCAGTATATCCCAGTATGTTCTCTCAGCTCCCAGTCACTCCCAGTATATCCCAGCATAGCCTCCCAGTCACTCCCAGTCACTCCCAGTCAATCCCAGTATATCCCAGTATAGCCTCCTAGTCACTCCCAGTCACTCCCAGTCAATCCCAGTATATCCCAGTATAGCCTCCTAGTCACTCCCAGTCAATCCCAGTCAATCCCAGTATATCCCAGTATATCCTCCCAGTCAATCCCAGTATATCCCAGTATGTTCTCTCAGCTCCCAGTCACTCCCAGTATATCCCAGCATAGCCTCCCAGTCACTCCCAGTCACTCCCAGTCAATCCCAGTATATCCCAGTATATCCCAGTATATCCCAGTATATCCCAGTATATCCCAGTATATCCCAGTATAGCCTCCTAGCCACTCCCAGTCAATCCCAGTCAATCCCAGTATATCCCAGTGTGTCCTCTCAGCTCCCAGTCGCTCCCAGTATATCCCAGCATAGCCTCCCAGTCACTCCCAGTCACTCCCAGT
>NW_005054680.1:45418-45805 GCF_000277835.1 Geospiza fortis | reverse complement strand
GGGATGGGATGCTGGGGATGCTGGGGATACTGGGATGGCATAGTGGGGGAACTGGGATGGGATAGTGGGGATACTGGGGGAACTGGTACGGCAAACTGGGGATACTGGGGATACTGGGGATACTGGTATGGCAAACTGGGGATACTGGGGATGCTGGGGGAACTGGTACGGCAAACTGGGGATACTGGGGATACTGGTATGGCAAACTGGGGATACTGGGGATGCTGGGGGAACTGGTACGGCAAACTGGGGATACTGGGGATACTGGGGATACTGGTATGGCAAACTGGGGATACTGGGGATACTGGGGATACTGGTATGGCAAACTGGGGATACTGGGGATGCTGGGGGAACTGGTACGGCAAACTGGGGATACTGGGGGTACTG
>NW_005054680.1:44452-45330 GCF_000277835.1 Geospiza fortis | reverse complement strand
GTGGGGATACTGGGGGAACTGGTACGGCAAACTGGGGATACTGGGGATACTGGGGATACTGTGGGAACTGGGATGGGATAGTGGGGATACTGGGGGAACTGGTACGGCAAACTGGGGATACTGGGGATACTGGGATGGGATACTGGGGGAACTGGTATGGCAAACTGGGGATACTGGGATGGGATACTGGGGATATTGAGGGTACTGGGGGAACTGGTATGGGATACTGGGGATACTGGGATGGGATACTGGGGGAACTGGTACGGCATACTGGGGATACTGGGAGCATTGGGGATACTGGCACAGGAACTGGTATGGAATACTGGGGGAACTGGTACAGCATATTGGGAGCACTGGGAGCACTGGCATGGGATACTGGGGGAACTGGGAAGGCATACTGGGGATATTGGGACGGATACTGGGAGCACTGGGGGGCACTGGGGGGGTGGTGGCACTGCTGTCCCTCCCGTGACCCCTCTGTGACCCCTGTGTGTCCCTGGGTGCCATCCAGGGGGTGGTGGCACTCCTGTCACCCCTGTGTCCCCCCTCTGTCCCCAGGTGCTCTCCGTGGGGGTGGTGGCACTCCTGTCCCCCCCCGTGACCCCTCTGTGACCCCTCTGTGTCCCCAGGTGCTGTCCGGGGGGGTGGTGGCACTGCTGTCCCCCCCCGTGACCCCCCCGTGACCCCTCTGTGACCCCTCTGTCCCCAGGTGCTGTCCGGGGGGGTGGTGGCACTGCTGTCACCCCCAGGTGCCATCCAGGGGGTGGTGGCACTCCTGTCACCCCTGTGTCCCCCCTCTGTCCCCAGGTGCTGACCGGGGGGGTGGTGGCACTGCTGTCACCCCCAGGTGCCATCCATGGGGTGGTGGCACTCCTGTC
>NW_005054680.1:43136-44011 GCF_000277835.1 Geospiza fortis | reverse complement strand
GCGGGGAAAAACAGGGACAGTGGTGGCACCCGAGGGACACGCCATGGGTGGCACTGCTCTCCGTGTCACTGTGTTCTCCTCCTGCCACATCGTGTGTCCCTCAGTGTCCCCACAGTGTGACCCCCCCCATAATTCCTCCATGTCACTTCGTGCCCCCATGGTGTCCTCCATGGTGGCCCCTCCATGTCCTCTTGTCATGTCCCCCTGGTGGCCTCCATCATGGCCTCTTGATGTCCCCTTGTCATCATCCTCATGGTGGCCTCCATGGTGGCCCTTAAATGTCCCTTTGTCACCCTCATGTTGCCACCCCCATAGTGTCCTCCATGGTGGCCCCTCCATGTCCCCTTGTCATGTTCATGGTGTCCTCAACGGTGGCCCCTCCATGGTGGTCCCTCTCTGTCCTCTTGTCATCCTCATGGTGGCCACGATGGTGGCCCTCTCATGTGCCCTTGTCATGTTCATGGTGGCCCTTCCATGTCCCCATGGTGGCCTTCATGGTGGCCCCTCCATGTCCCCATGGTGGCCCCTCCATGTCCCCTTATCATGTCCATGATGTTCTCCATGGTGACCCTTTCATGTCCCTTGTCATGTCCATGGTGGCCCCTCCATGTCCTCATGGTGGCCTCCATGGCGTCCCCTCCATGGTGGCCCTTCCATGTCACCTTGTCATGTTCATGGTGGCCCCTCCATGTCCCCATGTCATCCCCATGGTGGCCCCTCTATGGTGGCCCTTCCTTGTCCCTTGTCACCCCCATCGTGTCCACTCTATGGTGGCCCCTCCATGTCCCTTTGTCATTACCCCATGGTGGCCTCCATGGTGGCCCCTCTGTCCTCCCGTGTCATCCCCATGGTGGCCCTTCCATGTCCCTTGTCAT
>NW_005054680.1:38322-42869 GCF_000277835.1 Geospiza fortis | reverse complement strand
GTTGCCCCTCCCTGGCCCCTTGTCCCCCCCATCTTGTCCACTCTATGGTGGCCCCTCCATGTCCCTTTGTCATTACCCCATGGTGGCCTCCATGGTGGCCCCTCTGTCCTCCCGTGTCATCCCCATGGTGGCCCTTCCATGTCCCTTGTCATCCTCATGGTGGCCTCCATGGTGGCCCCTCCATAGTGGCCTCTCTGTGTTCCCGTGTCATCCTCATGGTGGCCCTTCCATGTCCCCATGGTGTCCTCCATGGTGGCCCTTTCATGTCACTCTGTCATCCTAATGGTGTCCTTCATAGTGGCCCTTCCATGTCCCCTTATCATGTCCATGATGTTCTCCATGGTGACCCTTTCATGTCCCTTGTCATGTCCATGGTGGCCCCTCCATGTCCTCATGGTGGCCTCCATGGCGTCCCCTCCATGGTGGCCCTTCCATGTTGCCTTGTCATGTTCATGGTGGCCCCTCCATGTCCCCATGTCATCTCCATGGTGGCCCCTCTCATGTCCCTTGTCATGTCCATGGTATCCTCCATGGTGTCCCCTCCATCATGGCTCCTCATCATCATGCCATGGTGGCCCCTCCACAGTGGCCCCTCCATGTCCCTTTGTCACCCCCGTGGTGTCCCCTCTATGGTGGCCCCTCCATGTCCCCTTGTCATGCCCATGGTGTCCTCCATGGTGCCCCCATTGTCACACCTCCATCCCTCTGGTGTCCCCAAGGTGTCCTGCTGCCACCCCTCCATGTCCATCTCATGTCTCCATGGTGTCCCCATGGTGTCCCCTCCATGTCATCCCCCATCCCCCTGGTGTCCCCCCCATGTCCTCGTGGTGTCCCCTCTATGTCCCCTTGTCACACTCATGGTGGCCCCTCCATGCTGGCCCATCCATGTCCCCTTGTCATCCTCATGGTGTCCTCCATGGTGGCCCCATTGTCACCACCTCCATCCCCCTGGTGTCCCCCATGTCCCCATGGTGTCCTACTGCCACCCCTCCATGTCCATCTCATGTCCCCATGGTGTCCCCTCTGTCACCCCCCATCCCCCTGGTGTCCCCTCCGTGTCACCCCCCATCCCCCTGGTGTCCCCCATGTCCCCATGGTGTCCCCATGTCCCTGCTGTCCCCAACGTCCCCATGTCCCCCTGCTGTCCCCACTGTCCCCATGTCCCCCTGATGTCCCCATGTCCCCCTGCTGTCCCCGCCGGTGCCAAACCCCGCCCCCTCCTTGAGCCCCGCCCCTGACTGACCGGGTCACGCCCTCTTCTGACCAGGCCACGCCCCCTTCCCCTCCCCCCAGACCTTCAGCCTCCTCCTGGCCTTGGTCTTTGCCTTCGACACCTTCGTCACCTTCCGCACGCGGGTGGCACCGGGACAGGGTGAGGGACACTGGGGACACCTGGGACACCCTGGGGTGGGGTTGGGGACACCTGGGACACTCTTGGGTGGGGCTGGGGACATCTGGGACCCCTTCAGGTGGGATGGGGGACACCTGGGACATCCTTGGGTGAGGTGGGGGACACCTGGGACACCCTGGGGTGGGCTTGGGGACACCTGGGAGACCGTTGGGTGGGGTTTGGGGACAGCTGGGACACCCTGGGGTGGGGCTGGGGACACCTGGGGGACCCATGAATGAGATTGAGGGACACCTGGGACATCCTTGGGTGGGGTTGGGGACACCTGGCATGTCCATGGGTGGGGTTGGGGACATCTGGAACACCTTGGGGTGGGGTTGGTGACACCTGGCATGTCCATGGGTGGGGTCGAGGACACCTGGGACACCCTTGGGTGGGGTTGGGGACACCTGGGAGACCGTTAGGTGGGATGGGGGG
Organism: Geospiza fortis; assembly: GCF_000277835.1. Taxonomy (NCBI): domain Eukaryota; kingdom Metazoa; phylum Chordata; class Aves; order Passeriformes; family Thraupidae; genus Geospiza; species Geospiza fortis. The sequence continues at coordinate 41,044 of NW_005054680.1, read as the reverse complement.
CACCTGGGTTCTCCTCCTCCACCATCTCCAACTCTTTCTCCTCCAGATCCCGACATGGAGGGTGGCTGAACACCACCACCCCCCCACCACTGTCCCATTGTCCCCCTCTGTCCCCTCTCCACCTGGTCCTGCCCCCCACCCCCCCAAATTAAACCTTGTCCCACACCTGGTGCTGCTCAGGGTCGTGTTTTGGGGTGGGGTGGCCGAGGGGACATTGTGTCCCTTCTGTGGCTCACTAATGAAATAATTATGGCATCGGGGTCCCCTCGTCTTGGACTGGGGGTGGGGGGTGTCACTGGTGGGGAGAGGGTCTACTGTGGGGTTTGGAGTCACTCATGATGGTGGGTCCATCATCATCATCATGGGTCCATCATGGTGGTGGTGGGTTCATCTCATCATCATCATGGGTCCATCATGGTGGTGGTGGGTTCATCTCATCATCATCGTGGGTCCATCATGGTGGTGGTGGGTTCATCTCATCATCATTGTGGGTCCATCTTGGTGGTGGTGGGTTCATCTCATCATCATTGCAGGTCCATCTTGGTGGTGGTGAGTAACTTGTATCATGGTGGGCAGGTCCCCTGTTGTGGTATGGGAGGTCCTTCATGGTGCCATCATGCTGGGTCCCCCACGGTGGTGGTGGAGGATCCCTCATCACAGGGGCAGGTCACTCGTCATGGTGGTCATGGGTTTCTTATCACAGTGAGGAGTCCCCTGTGGTGGTCAGTCCCTCAATGTGAGGTGATGGACCCCTCATGGTGATGGTGGGACCCTTATCATCGTGGTTGGTCAGTCATTGTCATGATGGGACCTTCATCATGATGGAACCTTCATCATGGTGGAACCTTCATCATGGTGTGTCCCTCATAGTGGCAGTGGTGTCACTCATGGTGGTGGGTCATTACTGGTGGGTCCCTCATAGGGATGGGTCACTCCTCATCGTGCAGCTTCTGGAGTGGGATGGGAGAGAGGACAGAAGGTCCGGGTGGGGTTGTGGGGCAGCTGTGGGGGGTGACAGGAGGTGACAGGGGATGACAGGAAGTGACGGGGGTCCCACCTTGGCTCCGATGTCGCGGCTCTTGGCCCGCAGTTTGTTGACCTGGGACTCGGCGATGTCGGCACGTTCCTCAGCCTCATCCAGCTCGTGCTGCGCCTTCCGGAACTTGGCCAGGTTGGTGTTGGCCTGCTCCTCCTGGGGAGCAAGGGGGAGGTCACTGGCGTGGCCACAGGGAGGTGTGGATGTTCTCCTGCCACCCCTACAACTGGGGTGGCTTCATCCATCCATCCATGGATCCATGGATCCATCCATCCATCCATCATCCATCCATCATCCATCCATCCGTCATCCATCATCCATCCATCCGTCATCCATCATCCATCCATCCATCATCCATCCTTCATCCATCATCCATCCATCATCCATCCGTCATCCATCCATCCATCCGTCATCCATCCATCCATCCCTCCATCATCCATCATCCATCCATCATCCATCCATCATCCATCCATCATCCATCCATCATCCATCCATCATCCATCCATCATCCATCCATCATCCATCCATCATCCATCCATCATCCATCCATCATCCATCCATCATCCATCCATCATCCATCCATCATCCATCCATCATCCATCCATCATCCATCCATCATCCATCCATCATCCATCCATCATCCATCCATCATCCATCCATCATCCATCCATCATCCATCCGTCCATCATCCATCCGTCCATCCATCCGTCCATCCATCCGTCCATCCATCCGTCCGTCTGTCCATCCCTCTGTCCCATTCACCCACCGCCTCCTCCGCCTGTCTCTTGTAGGCCTTGACTTTCATCTGCAGCTTGTCCACCAAGTCCTGCAGCCGCAGCAGGTTCTTCTTGTCCTCCTCCGTCTGGGGGAACAGGGACAGGGATGGGCACTGGACCGGAGTGCAGCCACAACTCCTGGGCCTCAGTTTCCCTTCCCAGGGACTTCCTGCATCCCCCTGGCCACCAGGGCGATGTTCTGGGTCACCCACGTTCCTTTGGTCACCCAATGAATGTTCTGGGTCATCTTTGTTCCTGTGGCCACCATGTCTTGGGTCACCCATGTCCTTGTGGTCACCCCATCAACACTCTGGGTTGATCACATCCCTGGGGCCACCATCTCTGCCCATTTTCGGTCCCCCACAGGTGTGACTGAAGACAGGCTGTGCTGTGGTGGCCTCATCTGGTAACTGAGTTTGACCCACCCAGGTGATGTCACCCGCTGGCTGAGCTCCATGACCCACCTCAATGGTCCCATCTGTACCTGATCTTCATGACCCGCCCAGGTGCTCTTACCTGGTACCTGAGTCTCACCCCTGTGGTTTCACCTGGTAGATGAGCTCCTTGATCTACCCCCATGGTCTCACTTCCGTGGTCTCATCTGGTACCTGAGTCTCACCTCCATGGTCTCACCTGGTAGCTGAGCTCCTTGACCCACCCCCATGGTCTCACCTCCATGGTTTCACCTGGTACCCCCATGGTCTCACCTGGTAGCTGAGCTCCTTGACGCGCCGCTCGGACTTGCGCAGCCCCTTGACGCTCTCGGCGTTGCGCTTCTGCTCGGCCTCCAGCTCGTTCTCCAGCTCCCTCACGCGCCCCTCCAGCTTCTGCAGCTGCTTCTTGCCGCCCTTGAGGGCCAGCTGCTCGGCCTCGTCCAGCCGCAGCTGCAGGGACCTAATGGGCTGCTCCC
>NW_005054680.1:38109-38276 GCF_000277835.1 Geospiza fortis | reverse complement strand
GGTGGCCCTGGGGATGACCCCAGGGATGAACCTGGTGATGACCCCCACTGATGGCCCCAGTGATGGTCCCTGGTGATGGACCCGGTGATTGCCCCGGTGGTGGCCGCGGTAATGACCCTGGTAGTGGCCCTGGTGATGACCCTGGGGGTGGGCCTGGGGATGAGCCC
>NW_005054680.1:23135-37635 GCF_000277835.1 Geospiza fortis | reverse complement strand
TGGCCCTGGTGGTGGCCCCAGTGGTGACCCCGGTGATGGCCCCACAGTGACACTCACATCGGTGATGGCCTTCTTGGCCTTCTCCTCAGCGTTCCGGCACTCCTGGATGGCCTCTTCCACCTCTGTCTGCAGCTGGGAGATGTCACCCTCCATCTTCTTCTTCTGGTTGATGAGGCTGGTGTTCTGGGCGGGGACAGGGAGGCAACTCAGGAGGTGGCCCAGGGGCTACTGTCCCACCCCCTCTGTCTCCACAGGTCTTGGAGACTCCCCTGTGTCTCTGCATGGTGAAAGATCTGGAGATCTTGGTGACGCAACACAGAAATGGACACCACCCTTCTGTAGACCAACCAAACATTCCTTGGACCTTCCATGGATCAAGCCAACCTCCTCCAGACCAACCAACCCTCCTGAGACCTTCAGGAGAAGGTGGCACTGTTGGGTCCGGGTCAGCTGGAGACATCTTGGGGATCTCCAGCATAGTGGGAGTTGGTCTTCATCACCCCAGTCCAACCAGACCCTCCTCCAACCAAACCCAACCCTCCTTGGATCATCTTCTTTAGACCAACCCAACCTCCTCCACAGGTTGGTCCATGGAGGTCTACAGCTCAGTGAGAGTTGGCCTTCATCACCCCAATCCAACCAGGCCTTCCATAGACCAACTCAACCTCCTCCAACCAAACCCAACCCTCCTTGGATCATCTTCTTTAGACCAACCCAACCTCCTCCAGACCAACCCTTGAGGAGGTGGGGGTGACGTTGGGTCTGCACCACCCTGAGACACCTTGAGCTCCCCAACAAAGCAACCAGAGCTGTTTCTCCTGGACTGGAGCACCCCTGGATGGAGGTGGCCCCTCTCCTGGCGGGCAGGTGAGGTCTCACCTGTGAGTGGAGGAGCTGGACCCTCTCGCTGGCCTCGATGAGCTCCTGCTCGGCCAGTTTCCGGGCCCTCTCGGTCTGTTCCACCAGGCCCCGGAGCTCCTCCAGCTCGGACTGCAGCAGGGTGTTCCTGCGCTCCACCATGGCCACGTTCTCCTTCAGGTCCTCCCCGACCCTTGCTGCGTCATCCAGCTGCAGCTGTGTGTCCTGGGGGTGGTGGGAAGGGATGGTGGGTCCACCTGGCCATGGCGTGGTGGGAAGGGGTGGTGGTTCCACCCGGACATGAAGTGGGAAGGGGTGGTGGGTCCATGCAGCCATGGGGTGGTGGGAAGGGGTGGTGAGTCCACCCGGACATGAAGTGGGAAGGGGTGGTGGGTCCAACCAGCCATGGGGTGGTGGGAAGGGGTGGCGGGTCCATCAAACCACCCCTGTTGGGTGGTGGGACTTCCTACACACCAAGGTGCCCATGGAGAGGTACCTTCAGGACCAAAATGTCCCCATGGACAGGAACCTTCAGGTACCTCCTACACCTTCATGTCCTCATGGGACCTTCAGGTACCTCCTTGCACTTCCATTTCCCCATGGGACCTTCAGATACCTCCTACCTCTCCACACCACATGGAGAGATGCTTTCAGATACCCCCTACACCTCCATCTCCCCGTGCAACCTTCAGTCATCTCCTACCCCTCCACATCACAAGGACAGGTACCTTCAGGTACCTCCTGCACCTCCATGTCCCCATGGACAGGTACCTTCAGGACCTCAGTGTCCCCACGGACAGGGACCTTCAGGTATCTCCTGCACCTCCATGTCCCAGTGGGACCTTCAGATAGCTCCAACCCCTCCACACCACATGGACAGGTGCCTTCAGGTACCTCCTACACCTTCATGTCCCCATGGGACCTTCAGGTACCTCCTACACCTTCATGTCCCCATGGGACCTTCGGGTACCTCCATGTCCTCATGGACGGGTACCTTCAGGTACCTCCTACACCTCCATCTCCCCGTGTGACCTTCAGGCATCTCCTACCTCTCCACACCACATGGACAGGTACCTTCAGGTAGCCCTGCAGAGCCTTGACCTGCTTCTGGGCCTCATTGGCGCCACGGTTGGCGTGGCTGAGCTGGATCTCCATCTCGTTGAGGTCGCCCTCCATCTTCTTCTTCAGCCTCAGGGCCTCGTTGCGGCTCCGGGTCTCGGCGTCCAGCGAGGTCTGGAGCGACTCCACCACGCGCAGGTGGTTGCGCTTCACCTGCTCCATCTCCTCCTCCTTCTCGCCCAGCTTCCGCTCGTACTCCGCCTTCACCTGGTTGAACTCCAGCTGCGCCCTCAGGATCTTCCCCTCCTCGTGCTCCAGGGAGGCCTGGGGAGGACAGAGAGGACCTTGAGGACCACAGAGGGTGGACGTCCCACCAGGAGAAGGCAGGGATGGGGTGGGACGGGGCTTGATCCACCTCAGCCTCTTCCAGAGCGGCTTGGAGCTCCAGCTTCTCGGCGTCCAGCTGTTTCCGGACCTTCTCCAGCTCGTGGATGGATTTGTTGCCAGCGCCGAGCTGCTCCGTGAGGTCCGAGATCTCCTCTGCCCAGGTGAGACCCCGTCAGACCCCGTGGGAATGGGCAGGGAATGCCCAGGTGGGCAGAGGGACCCGTGGTGTCACCTTGGAGATTCTTGTTCTCCCTCTTGAAGGTCTCCAGGTGCTCCAGGGACTCCTCGTAGATGTTCCTCAGCTTGAAGAGGTCGGTGCTGAGGGCCCTGGCCTCCTTCTGGGATGCCTCCAGCTCCGTCTGCGACTCCTCGAACTTCTGCTTCCACTCGGCCAACACCTGGGGACAGCCAGGTGTCACCCTGCCGCCACCTGGCCCCACCCAGCCGTCCCCAACCTGCCACACCTGCCCACCTTGTCAAAGTTCCTCTGCTTCTTGTCCAGGGCAGCGGCAGCCGCGTTCGACCGCTCCACGTCGGCCATCAGGTCCTCGATCTCGTTCTGCAGCCGGTGCTTGGTCTTCTCCAGTGAGGAGCATTTGGCGTTGACGGCCTCCACGGCCTCCTCGGCCTCCTGCAGCCGCTGCGCCAGCTTCTTCCTGCCCCAGGGACCACCTGGGGTCACTCACAGGCCAGGTGGGGCCGCTTGAACCTTCTCCCACCCAGCCACTGGCCAAAGTTCTTCTCTGCATCTCCTCTACCTTCGCCGGGTTACTCTACCCCCTCCAGGACCTTCTCCAGGGGGTGGTCTCCATCCTGATCCCATAGGAGCTCCACCCATGAGGAGATTACTTAACCTCTAAAACCTCCAAAACTTCTCCTGTGGGTGGTCTCCACCCCTGACCCCACAAGAGCTCCACCATGGGGTGATGACTCATCCAAAACCTTCTCCAGAACATTCTCCCAAGAGCGATCTCCATCCCTGACTCCACAGGAGCTCCACCCATGGGGCAATAGCTCACTTAGGTTCCTCCAAACCTTCTCCAGAACATTCTCCCAAGGGTGATCTCCACCCCTAACCCCACAGGAGCTACATCCATGGGAAGGTGACTCAACCTCTAAAACCTTCTCCAGAACTTTTTCCATGGTTTCCACCTCCCCAATCCCACAGAATCTCCATCTATGGGACAAGACTCACTTCTCCTCCTCCAGAACCTTCTCCAGGGGGTGGTCTCCGCCCCTCTGACCCCACAGAAGCTCCACCCATGGTGCAATGACTCACTTAGACTCCTCCAAAACCCCCTCCAGAACATTCTCCCAAGGGTGATCTCCACCCCTGACCCCACAGGAGCTCCACCCATGGTGACTCACTTGGCCTCCTCCAGCTCCTCAGTGCGTTGGATGGCGTCTGTCTCATACTTGGTCCTCCACTGGGCCACCTCGGAGTTGGCCTTGGAGAGCGAGCGCTGGAGCTCGGCCTTGGCCTCGGTCTCCTCCTCGTACTGCTCCCGCAGCAGGTCCCCGTCATGCCGGGCCGACTGCAGCGCGTGCGCCAGCGCATTCTTGGCCTGGGGAGGAGAAGGTGGCACCGTCGGATCCAGCTCACCTGGAGTCCTCTTGGGTTTCTCTGGCTCAGCAGGAGCTGGTCTTCATCACCTCAACCCAATCAGACCTTCTGCAGACCAAGCCAATCATTCTTGGACCTTCCATAGACCAACCCAAGCTCTTCCAGATCAATCCAACCTTCCCTATACCTTTAGGAGAAGGTCGGACCATTGGATCCAGGTCAACTTGAAGTCCTTGGGGTCTTCAGCTCAGCAGGAGCTGGTCTTTGTCACCACAACCCAACCAGACCTTCTGCAGAGCAAGCCAACCTTCTCCAGACCAACCCAATCATCCTTGGACCTTCCATAGACTGACCCAACCCCTCTTTAGACCACTTTAGACCAACCCAGTCGCCCTTGGACCTTCCATAGACCAACCCAAGCTCTTCCTCCAACCTTCCCTACCCCTTCAGGAGAAGGTGGCACCGTTGGATCCAAGTCACCTTGAACTCCTTGTAGTCTCCAGCTCAGCAAGAGCTGGTCTTCATCACCTCAACCCAACCAGACCTTCTGCAGACCAACCCAACCCTCCCTGCACCTTCTACAGCAGAATCACTGCAGATGGACCTACCTAACACAACCATTCTGAACCAGTGACCATGAGGGCGAAGGACACCTGTGACCCACCTGGATCCCCTCCCCAGATCTGCTCACCCCTCCACCGGACCCTGGGGCAGGGGTGGGGCCACCCCGGGTCAGCTCCCACCGTTCTCCGTCTGCAGCTTGGCCCGTTGGGTGTTGGCGTCGTTGAGGACGCGTTGGGTCTCCTCCAGCTTTGCCAAGTGCTCGGCAGCCTGGTCCTCCATGGAGCGCGACATCTTCTCCATGGCCACCTGCAGGGAGGGGCCACAGGAGGGGTGGGGCTGGAGGCTGTGGTGGGGTGGACGTGCTCCATGGTTGGATGTGTCCAAAGCCAGGCTGGACAGGGCTTGGAGCCACCTGATCTGGTGGAACCCTGGGTGGGATCCACCCAACACTGCGCTCAACCCAACACAACCACATGGAGAGTCTTCATTTCAACGCAACTCAGGTCAACTCAGCCATGTGGAGACTCTTCAGCCCAACCAGCTGAAGGTTCTTCAACACAACTCAACCCAATGAGGTGGACACTCAACCTAACTCAACCAGTTGAAGGTTCTTCAAAGCAACTCAACACAACTCAACCAGCTGGAGACTCTCCAGCCCAACCAGCTGAAGGTCCTTCAACACAACTCTGCCCAACAAGGTGGACACTCAACCCAACTCAACCAGTTGGAGATTCTTCAGCCCAACTTAATCCAACCCAGCCTGGTCTAGTGGAAGGTGTCGCCCCCCAAGGATTGATGGAACTGGATGATCTCAGCGGTCCTGTCCCACACAAACCATCCCATCATTCCCTCCTGTCCATCTCAACCTCCTCCTACCTTAGACTTGATCAGCTGCTCCACGTTGGCGCTGAGGTCATCCAGCTCCAGCTTGAGCTCGCTCTTCTCCTTCTCCAGCTTCTGCTTGACACGCTGGAGGTTGTCCAGCTGCTCTCCCAGCTCGGCCACACTGTCGGCGTGTTTCTTCCTCAGCGCGGCCGCCGTGGCCTCGTGCTGCAGCGTGGCCTCCTCCCGGTCCCGCCGCAGCTTCTGGAACTCGGCCTCTCGCTTCTTGTTGAGCTCCAGCTGCGCCGAGGTGGCACCGCCGGCCTCCTCCAGCCGCTCGCTGAGCTCCTCCAGCTCCCGCGACAGCTCTGAGCGCTGCTTCTCCACCTTGGCCCGGCCCGTCCGCTCCGCCTCCAGCTCCTCCTCCAGCTCCTCGATCCGTGCCTGCGTGCCAAGAGGGTGCTCAACCCAACGAAGGTGGACACTCAACCCAACTCAACCAGCTGGAGACTCTCCAGCCCAACCAGCTGAAGGTTCTTCAAAGCAACTCAACCCAACTCAACCAGCTGGAGACTCTCCAGCCCAACCAGCTGAAGGTTCTTCAAAGCAACTTGGGTGAACCCCCAACCCCTCCACTCAACCCAAGCCAAGCAGCTTTGGGACACTTGAATCCAACTCAACTCGACCCAACCCAAGCAGCTGGAGACCATTCAGGTCAACCCAACCAGTCGGAGACTCAACCCAGCCCAACCAGCTGGAGACTCTTCAACCACACCAAAACCAACCCAACCAAGTGGAGCCTCTTCCACTCAGCCCAACCACCTTGAGACTCGCCAGCTCAACTGTCAGGTTGCTCTTCAACCCAACCAAACCACCTGGAGATGCTCCAGTCCATCCCAATGAGACACAGACCCAGCTTCCCCCCAACCTGTAGCTCCTTCAGCTTCTTCTGGAGCTGCAGAGCCAGCGCCTGCTCGTCCTCGATCCTGCTGTTCTGCTGGTGGATCTCAAACTCCTTCCTGTGTAAGAACGGGGGGCAAGTGAGGCCTCACCTGTGACCCTCAACTGGACCTCACCTGGCAGGGAGATCCAGCCTCACTTCTTGAGCTTCTCCTCCAGCTGCTGCTTGTCATTCTCCAGATCCATGATGTTCTCCTGGGTCAGCTTCAGGTCACCTTCCAGTTTCCTCTTGGCCCGTTCCAGGTCCATCCGGATCTTCTTCTCCTGTTCCAGGGACCCTTCGAGCTGTGCAGGAACACAGAAATGGGGAGAAACCCCAAGTTTTGTTTATCTTTGCCCCAGAAGTTTCTCAGCAGGGCCTGGGGTGGGACCAGCTACACTCACATCATCCACTTGCTGTTCCAGCTTGACTTTGCCCTTAGTCAAGGTGTTGACCTTGTCTTCCTCAGCCTGCAGATCGTCCAGCGTCTGCTGGTGGGACTCCTGCAGAGCCTTCTTCTCCTTGGCCAGCTTGGCGATGGTCTCGTCCAGCCCCGCCATCTCCTCCGTCAGGTTCTTGACCTGTGGGAGAAGTGTCCGGCCTCCAGCTCAGTGCCAGGGTGGGGCAGAGTTGGGGGAGGTTGATGTTCACCTCAGCCAAAGAGGTTGTTTCAATGCAGGAGAACCCAAAGGACTTCGGGTCTTCTCAATGAGCCCAACCCAACCAACATTGGATCTTCTCAACCTGCCTTGGGTCTCCTCAACCCAAGCTAACAAATCCCACCCAGCCTTGGGTCTCCTCGACACCTCGTGTCTTCTCAACCCACCTCGACAATCCTTGATCATCCCAACCCAACCCAACCCAACCCAACCAGCCTTGAGCCTTCTCAACCCAACCCAACAAGGCTGAGCAGACTCAAGTCCCCTCACCTCGAAGCCAAGCTCTCTCCCCATCCTCACCTTGTTCTCAGTCGCGTGTTTCTCCTTCTCCACCTTGGCCAGGGTCAGCTCCAGGTCATCAATGTCCTTCTTCAGCTCCGAGCATTCGTCCTCCAGCTTCCTCTTCTTGGCTGCCAGCTCGGCATCCATCTCCCCCTCATCCTCCAGCCGTTCTGTCAGCTCTTTCACCTTGGCCTCCAGCTGGATCTTGTTCTTGATCAGCTGGTCACAGCGTTCCTCGGCATCATTCAGGTTGTCCTGCTCCTGTTGGGGGAGCGGTGGCAAGTGAAGCAGGGTGTGGTGGGGGTGGTGGTCACACCTGTGATGTGGTTTTGGGCTGATCCGACTCACAGCCTGCACTTGGAGCTGGAGGTCGTTCTTCTCCTGCAGCATGGAGACCATCTTCTCCTCCAGCTCCTTCCGCCGCGACTCCGACTTCTCCAGGGCATCCTTCAGCCGCCCGTACTCCTCCTTCATGTTCTGCTCCAGGAGGCCCCGAGAAGGTCAAAGACCCTCATCCAACACCCCCCAGACCGTCCTGGCGGTGGTGGTCCCACCCTGCCCTGCCCACCCCGCCCACCTGCATCTCCTTCTCCGTCTCCGCGCTCTTCAGCAAGGGCTTGATCTTGAAGTAGAGCTTCATCCACGGCCAGTTCTTCACCCCCATGAAGGCCCGGAGGTTCCACTGGATCACCAGCAGCGCGTCCCTACGAGGAGGAGGAGGACACAGGTGCCACCACATGCCCAGCCAGGTGACCAGGTGAGCAGAAGGCCCACCCCTGCCTCACCGGCGCTCCACGATCTTCTTGAACTCGATGCGCATGAGCTGCCCCCGCGCCCGCGCCTGGATGCGGGTGATGATGCGGGACAGGCGCTCGTCCCGCATCTCCTCCAGCTGGCCCAGGAGCCCTGCCTTGAAGAAGACCTGGGGGGAGGGAGAAGGTGGTGGGACCATGAGGTCCGTGTCCACCTCAGATGGTGGGACCACAGGGAACAGAGACAACGAGATGTCTCCACGGTGTGTCCAAAGGGGTTTTGGTGGGTGGAAGGATAGATGGACAAACGTAGATGTAGATGGACAGATGGACATGGGGATCACAGGACCACGAGGTCCATGTCCACATCGGATGGTGTCACCACAGGGAACAGAGACAACAAGATGTCCCCATGGTGTGTCCAAAATGGTTGTGGTGGGTGGAAGGATGGGGTGGGGTCCAGAAGGGACAGATGGACATAGGGAGGGACAGATGGAGAGGTGAATGGTGGGACCATGGGGTCCACTACCCCTGAGGGATGGTGGGACCACAGGGAACAGAGACAACAAGATGGCCCCATGGTGTGTCCAAAATGGTTGTGGTGGGTGGAAGGATGGGGTGGGGTCCAGAAGGGACAGATGGACATAGGGAGGGACAGATGGAGAGGTGAATGGTGGGACCATGGGGTCCACTACCCCTGAGGGATGGTGGGACCACAGGGAACAGAGACAACAAGATGGCCCCATGGTGTGTCCAAAATGGTTGTGGTGGGTGGAAGGATGGGGTGGGGTCCAGAAGGGACAGATGGACATAGGGAGGGACAGATGGAGAGGTGAATGGTGGGACCATGGGGTCCACTACCCCTGAGGGATGGTGGGACCACAGGGAACAGAGACAACAAGATGGCCCCATGGTGTGTCCAAAATGGTTGTGGTGGGTGGAAGGATGGGGTGGGGTCCAGAAGGGACAGATGGACATAGGGAGGGACAGATGGAGAGGTGAATGGTGGGACCATGGGGTCCACTACCCCTGAGGGATGGTGGGACCACAGGGAACAGAGACAACAAGATGGCCCCATGGTGTGTCCAAAATGGTTGTGGTGGGTGGAAGGATGGGGTGGGGTCCAGAAGGGACAGATGGACATAGGGAGGGACAGATGGAGAGGTGAATGGTGGGACCATGGGGTCCACTACCCCTGAGGGATGGTGGGACCACAGGGAACAGAGACAACAAGATGGCCCCATGGTGTGTCCAAAATGGTTGTGGTGGGGGGAAGGATGGGATGGTGTCCAGAAGGAACAGATGGACATAGGGAGGGACAGATGGAGAGGTGAATGGTGGGACCATGGGGTCCACTACACCTGAGGGATGGTGGGACCACAGGGAACAGGGACCACGAGACCTCACCTTGGTGTGCCCAAACTTGTACTGGTTGTGGTCGATGTCGATGGAGCCCAGGAGCTTCTCGGCGCCCTTGCGGCTGTCGATGAACTGCCCCTCGGGGATGGCCGCGGGGTTCAGGATGCGGTACCTGGGGGCCAGAGAGGACGTGACCCATGAGCTCACCCTGGTGGGGTTGTCCCCCCTCCCCAAACCCGCTCCGTGTCCCCACCGCTGTCGGAAGTCCCCGTAGAGGATGCGGTTGGGAAAGCCCTTGCGGCAGATGCGGATTCCCTCCAGGACCCCGTTGCAGCGGAGCTGGTGCATGACCAGGGCGTTGTCCATCACACCTGGAGGAGACACAGGTGAGGGGTCAACCACGAGCCACGCCCACACCCCAACCTCCCATCCCCACCCTGGGCTCACCCGGCTCCTTCCGCTCATTCGGGACGAGGCAGCGGACGAAGTGGGGGTGGGTGGTCTTGAGGTTGGCCATCAGCTTGTTGAGGTTCTCCTGGGGAGGAGAGGGGAGGGTGACCAATGAGAGGGCAGGGGAGGGGCTGGGGGCTGGTGGCACCACCCTCTACACCAGGGGTTGTTCTCCCCCTGCCCCACAGCAGATCCAGGGCAGGTCCCTCACCCGGTGCAGGGCTGAGACCGTCTGGAAGGAGGAACCTTTCTTCTTGGCTCCCTTCCCCTTCCCGCTGTCAGCGCCTGTGGAGGAGAGCGGTGGGATGAGGTGGGAACAAGGACAACTCCTGTGGGAGCTGTCTTCTTCACCCCTCCATCACCCACCAGAGTCTGCCCCGGCGTAGTTGGAGAAGAGGTGGGCCAAGAGCTTGAGGGCGGATTTCTGGTAGAGCCCCACCACCGTCTCGTTGAGGGGGTCCTTGTTCTTCTCCAGCCAGCCCAGGATGTTGTAGTCCACGGTGCCGGCGTAGTGGGTGAGCGAGAAGTGGGCTTCGGACTTGCCCTTGACGTTCCGTGGCTTCCCGAAGTTGGCCGACTTGCCCAGGTGGTTGTCGTAGAGTTTGGACTTGAAGGTCATGTCCGAGGCCTTGGGGAACATGCACTCCTCCTCCAGGATGGACATGATCCCCATGGGCTGTGGACAAGCAGACCTTGTTGGCCAGGAAGGACACCAAGGACAACCCAAAAGGCCACCTGAGGGGCTCCAGACCCTCCTCCCTCAGCCCCTGGAGGCCCTGGAGGCCCTGGGGGTGGTGGTACCTTCTCGATGAGGTCGATGCAGGCCTGCAGGTCCATGCCGAAGTCAATGAACTCCCACTCAATGCCCTCCTTCTTGTACTCCTCCTGCTCCAGCACGAACATGTGGTGGTTGAAGAACTGCTGCAGCTTCTCGTTGGTGAAGTTGATGCACAGCTGCTCGAAGCTGTTGAACTGGGGGAGGAGAGGGAGACATGGGTGAAGGAGTCCATGGGGTCAACTCAACACCCAATGGGGCCACTCAACACCTAAGGAGGCCAACTGAGTCCATGGGGTCAACTCAACATCCAGTGGGGCCACTCAACACCCAGTGGAGCCAACTGAGTCCATGGGGTCAACTCAACACCCAACGGGGCCAATGGAGTTCATGAGGTCACCTCAACACCCAACAGGGTCACCTGAGTCCATGGGGTCAACTCAACACCCAACAGGGCCAACTCAAGACCCAATGGGATCAACTGAGTCCATGGGGTCAACTCAAGACCAACAGGGCAAACTGAGTCAGTGGTATCAATTCAACACCCAATGCGGTCAACTCAACAGCCAGTGAGGCCACAACTGAGTCCATGGGGTCAACTCAACACCCAACAAGGCCAATGGAGTCCATAGGGTCAACTCAACACCCAGTGGGGCCAACTGAGTCAATGGGATCAACTCTACACCCAACGGGGTCAACTCAATACCCAGTGGGGCCAACTCAGCACCCAATGGGGCTGATTGAGTCAATGGGGTCAACCCAACACCCACAGGGCAAACTCAACACCCAATGGGGCTGACTGCGTCCATGGGGTCAACTCAACACCCAATGAGACTGACTGAGTCAATGGGGTCAACTCAACACCCAATGGGATGGACAGGGTCAATCTGACACCCAATGGGGTGAAGACAACATTGAATGGGATCCATGGGGTCAACTCAACATCCAACAGGGTCAAAGTGATACCCCGTGGGGGTCAATGGGGACAACTCAACACCCAGTAGGGTCAGCAGAACATCCAATGAGATGGGTGGGGTCAGCCTGAGACCTAAAGGGTTCAAAACAGCACCCAGTGGGGTCAAGAAGGTCAACTCAACACGTAAAGGAGTCACTGGGATCAATGAGGTCAACGCAACACTCAACGACATCAACAAAAAGACCCAAATTTCCACCCAAGGTCACCATGAAGCTGCAGGAGACCCCCTCAACACCCATCTGGCTCAATGCCACCCCTGCAAGGCCCAGCACCAGTGCCCTGCCTCGAGCCTCACATCAAAGATCTCGAAGCCAGCGATGTCCAAGACGCCGATGAAGTACTGCCGTGGCTGCTTGGTGTCCAGCGAGTTGTTGATCCTCACCACCATCCAGTTGAACATCTTCTCATAGACGGCCTTGGCCAAGGCCCCGATGGAGTAGTAGACCTGCTGGACGCTCTGCCCCTTGGTGACATACTCGTTGCCCACCTTGACGCGCGGGTGACACAAGCCCTTGAGCAAGTCAGCCGAGTTCAGCCCCATCAGGTAGGCGGACTTGTCGGCATCTGTGGAGCGGGAGACACCTGGTCAGGTGCCACCTCACCTGGTGACCCCTCCCTGACCCCTTCACCCCCTCGCCCCGACCCGCCTTCGGTGCCGTCCGGCTCCGCCTGCTCCTCCCGCTGCTTCTGCTTGAACTTCATGTTGCCGAAGTGCATGATGGCCCCCGTCAGCTTGTAGACACCGGCCTTCTCCTCGGCCGTGAAGCCCAGGACGTCAAAGGCGCTCTGGGAGGGGTGGAGGGGGTGAGGGAGGGGCCAGGTGAGGGCATGGCCTCTGATGGTCACCACCTGTGATGGTCACCACCTGAGGATACCTCCCACTGTCCTTCCTACTCGTTGGCTCAGCTGGCCAATGGGGACATGTCCAGCCATGGGTCTGTCTACTTGAACGACTTGTCCGTGGAGTCGTTCATTCATTCATTCATCCATGGGTTCATTTGTCCTGCTCAGGACTCATTTATCCAGGATCCATCCATCCATTTCAGAACTTCATCCATCCAACCGTGGACTTCTCCATCCATCCATCCATCCATCCATCCATCCATCCATCCATCCATCCATCCATCCATCCATCCATCCATCCGATGATTCACCTGTCCGTGGATTCTTCCATCAATCCATTTGAGGACTTAATCCATCAATCCATGGACTCATCCGTCCATTTGAGGACATTTACAGTCACAGATCCATCTGAGGACCCATCCCTCCATCCCTCCTTTTAAGAACTCATTGATCCATGGAAACGTCCATCCATCCATGGACTCCTCCACCCATTTGAGGACCTCTATATCCACAGATCCAACCATCCATCTCCATACCTCCATCCATCCATGGACTCATCCACCCATCTCTCCGTCTCTCCATGGACTCATCCATCTATCCATCCATCCACCCATTTCTTCACATCTCCATACATCCATCCATGGACTCATCCCTCCCTCCACCCCTCCCCGCTCACGTCAGTTGCCAACAGCTCCTCGGCGTCATCGATGGAGGCCACGGTCACCTCGCCCTGGGACACGTACCCGTAGTCGTAGGGGTTGGAGGTGACCAGCAGCATCTCTGGGGCGGGATGGAGACACCTCTGAGCATTCCAAATCTCCTCAAACCACCCCAAATTTTGGGACGAGGGGGGAAGGAGAAGCCCCGAGGCCACGGTGGTGGCCCAGCTCACCCAGAAGCTCCGGCTTCTTGTTGGAGAGGATCTGGTAGAAAATGTGGTAGTTCCGTTCCGCCTTTAGCTGGAAGATGACACGGGACTTCTCCAGGAGGTCTGGGAGGGTGGATGGGGAGAAGGTGGGATGAGGAGAGGGAAAGATGAGAAGGTGGCGGGTCAGATGGCTGGTGGGACGAGGAGATGGACAATGGGACAGGACGCCAGCTCACTGGATCTATCAACGACGGAGTGGGATGGTGGGATGATGGATGGATGGATGGATGGATGGATGGATGGATGGATGGAGGATGGATGGATGATGGATGGATGGATGGATAGATGGATGGATGATGGATGGATGGATGGATGATGGATGAAGGAATGAGGAGATGGATGGATGATGGATGGATGGATGGATGGATGGATGGATGATGGATGGGTGGATGGGTGGATGGATGGATGATGGATGGATGGATGGAGGAATGAGGAGATGGATGGAGGGATGGACAACTCATGGATCCGCCCCCAGGAAGACAGACGGACATGTGGAGGCCAGGAGGGATGGGTGGAGACACGAGGAGATGGAAGGATGAGGAAGAGGACAGAGGGACGAGGAGGGCTCCGGCCACACGGACAGAGGCCGGACGCTGGCCAAGCCCTGCTCCCACCACCCTGAGGCCACTCACACGTCTCGATGTCGGCCGACGCCAACTTCCCGGTGGCCCCGAAGTGGATCCGGATGAATTTCCCCTAAAAGGGTGGTGGGGGGCCATAGGTCCTGCCCCACAGGCCCCACACAAAGACCCTGCCCCATAGAGGCCACCCCATAGACCCTTCCCCATAGGTGCTGTCCCATAGACGCCGTCCCCTTTATAACTGTGATCTTCAGACCCCACCCCATAGACCCAGCCCCATAGACTCTGCCCCATAGACCCTAACCTGCCTACCCCACCCCATTGACCCAGCCCCAGCCCTACAGACCCTGACCCACAGACCCTAACCTGTCTACCCCACCCCATTGACCAAGCCCTCCCCTATAGACTCTGCCCCACAGATTCTAACCTGTCCACCCCACCCCATAGACCCAGACCCATAGACCAACCCCACAGACTCTGCCCCACAGACCCTAACCTGTCCACCTCACCCCATAGTCCCAGCCCTGCCCTATAGACTCTGCCCCATAGACTCTACCCTACAGACCCTAACCTGTACACCCCACCCCATAGACCCCATCCCACCACTGTGCCCTACAGACACTGGCCTCACCCCATAGACCCCACCCCACTGATGTGCCCCACAGACACCAGCCTCACCCCATGGACGCTGTCCCACAGAC
>NW_005054680.1:21440-22345 GCF_000277835.1 Geospiza fortis | reverse complement strand
GGATGACGCGTTTGGTGTTCACCGTTTTGCCCGCCCCCGATTCGCCGCTGGGGGGGCAAGGGGGTCACCAGGGGGTCGCCAGGGGGTCACCTGGGGGTCACCTAGGCCCACCCCACACCTGTGGGGCTGTGTCAGGGCTGGGGACTCACGTGATGAGGATGGATTGGTTCTCGCGGTCTGTGGGGAGAGAGAAGGGTCAGGGGGTGAGGAGGGGACTTGGGGGTCTTCAGCCCTCCCCAGGTGCGGAGCAGCTCAGGTGGGACAAAGTTCAGGAGAAGTTTGGGGTTCTCCAACCCCCTCAGGTGAGGAGCAGCTCAGGTGGGACAAAGTTCAGGAGAAGTTTGGGGTTTGGGGTTCTCCAACCACCCAAGGTGAGGACCAAGGTGGTGGGAGATAACTGGGGGTCTTGGGGGTCTCCAGACTCCCAGGTGAGGACCAGGGGAGGTTGGGGGAGAAACTGGGTGCTGTTGAGGTGTGGCTGGGGTTCTCCACCCTCCCAGGTATGGTCAAGGTGAGGGAGATATTGGGGTTCCCCACCATCCCAGGTGAGACCAAGGTGCAGGAGATCTTGGGGTTCTCCACCCTCCCAGGTGAGGAAGATGTTGGGGTTCTCCACCCTCCCAGGTGTGGTCAAGGTGAGGTGGAACCAAGGTGAGGGAGATGTTGGGCTTCTCCACCCTCCCAACCGAGATATCTCAAAACCGTGAGGACCCACAGGGAGCCCTGGACCTCCCCTCGTGCCCAGGTGAGCCCAGGTGTCCCCGGGCCCGTTTTGGGGCTCCCACCTGTCAGCATGTACTGGTAGGCATTGTCGGAGATGGAGAAGATGTGCGGGGGGACCTCGTTGCGCTTCTTGCCCCGGTAGGCGGCCACCACTTGTGGGTCATAGACCGGGAGCCACTTGT
>NW_005054680.1:17636-18614 GCF_000277835.1 Geospiza fortis | reverse complement strand
CCCCCAGCACAGATCCCCGCCCTCACCTGCAGTCCGTAGGTCGGGTGGGTCGGATGGAGGGATCTGGGGGGGCATGGGGCGTGAGGGGCTGCACCCCACAGAGACCCCCGTGCCCCCCACAGACCCCCTGTGCCCCCCATAGAATCGCCACGACCCCACAAACCCCGTGTGCACCCCATAGAATCGCCGTGACCCCGTAAACACCGTGCGTGCCCCATAGAAGCCCTGTGACCCCACAGCCTTCGCGTGCACCCCACAGATCCCGTGCGACCCACAGACCCCTGTACCCCCCGTAGAACCCACAGCCGTCCCGTGCACCCCACAGATCCCCTGTGCCCCAGAGAGACTCCCAAGCACCCCACAGACCCCTGTGCCCCCCAGAGAACCTATGTGCGCCCCATAGAATCGCCGTGACCCCATAAGCCCCACAGCCTTCGCGTGCACCCCATAGGTCCTGTGAGACCCACAGAACCCCTGTGCCCCCCATAAAATCCCTGTGACCCCATAAGCCCCACAGACCCCCCCGTGCACCCCACAGAGACCTCCACCCACCCCATAGACCCCTGTACCCCATAGATCCCCTGTGCACCCCATAGACCCCTGTGCACCCCACAGAGATCCCATGTGTGCCCCATAGAATCCTTGTGACCCCACAGACCCCCATGCACCCCACAGAGGCCCCCGGTGCACCCCACAACCCACCCTGTGCCCCATAGAGACCCCCACCCACCCCATAGATCCCCACCCACCCCACAACCCTCTCTGTACCCCACAGAGGCCCCTCTGCCCCACAGAGACCCCCACCCACCCCATAGATCCTTGTGCACCCCACAACACACCCTGAGCCCCACAGAGACCCTGGGTGAACCCCATAACCCACCGTGTGCCCCATAGATGCCCCGTGCACCCCACAACCCTCTCAGTGCCCCACAGAGGCCGTTATGCACCCCACAGACCCCCACTCACCCCATAGACCCC
>NW_005054680.1:13129-13255 GCF_000277835.1 Geospiza fortis | reverse complement strand
CAGGGAGGGGGTGGCAGGGAGGTGGCGGCGACAAGTGGCGCTGGGAGGGGACAGGGAACTGGGAACGGGAACTGGGAACTGGGAAATGGAAAATGGAAATTGGGAACTGGGCATGGGAACTGGGAA
>NW_005054680.1:11025-13110 GCF_000277835.1 Geospiza fortis | reverse complement strand
GCCACCACTCTGGGGACAATGCTGGTGACACTGAGCCACCACTGAGGGGACAATGCCAGCGACATTGGGACAGCACCGTGGGGACAGTGGAGGTGACACTGCCAGGTCTGCAGGGACAGTGGGGGTGACACTGCCAGCACCCTGGGGACACTGGCCGTGTCACTAAGCCACCACTGCGGGGACAATGCTGGTGACACTGGGACAGCACCATGGGGACAATGCTGGTGACACTGAGCCACCACTGAGGGGACAATGCCAGCGACATTGGGACAGCACCGTGGGGACAGTGGAGGTGACACTGCCAGGTCTGCAGGGACAGTGGGGGTGACACTGCCAGCACCCTGGGGACACTGGCCGTGTCACTAAGCCACCACTGCGGGGACAATGCTGGTGACACTGGGACAGCACCATGGGGACAATGCTGGTGACACTGAGCCACCACTGTGGGGACAATGCTGGTGACACTGCTGGCAGCCTAGGGACAACTGGGACAGCACCATGGGGACAGTGCCAGTGTCACCGGGTCAGCATTGTGGGGACAATGGGGGTGACACTGGACAGTACCGTGGGGACATTGCTGGTGACACTGCCAGCACCGCAGGGACAATGCCGGTGTCACCGGGCCAGCACCGTGGGGACAATGCTGGTGTCACCAGACCACCATTCTGGGGACAATGCTGGTGACACTGCCGGCAGCCTGGGGACAATGGGGGTGACACTGGGACAGGACCATGGGGACAATGCCGGTGTCATTGGGACAGCACTGTGGGGACAGTGCTGGTGTCACTGGGTCAGCACCCTGGGGACAATGGGGGTGACACTGCCAGGACCATGGGGACAGTGCCAGTGTCACCAGGCCACCACCGTGGGGACAGTGCTGTTGTCACTGGGACAGCACCGTGGGGACAATGCCGGTGACATTGCCGGCACCGTGGGGACAATGGGGGTGTCACTGGGACAGGACCATGGGGACAATGGGGGTGTCACTGAGCCACCACCACGGGAGCAGTGCTGGTGACTCTGCCAGGACCGTGGGGACAATGGGGGTGACACGGGGACAGCACCCTGGGGACATGGGGACACTGGCACTGACCTGTCTGGGTGGGCACTGGGGACACTGGGGGACACTGGGACCCCTCCGGGTGGGCACTGGGGACACTGGGACAGTCCCCACAGGCTCAGGTGACACAAATTCCTCCCCGTGGGTGTCGGGGCTGTCCCGGGGCCGGAGGTGCCACACCTGGCCTGAGTCACCTGTGGCACTGCCAGCGCTGCCACCCGCGGCACCCAGGGGACAAGGGACAAACCGGGAGCAGGGGGGGGACCCTCAGGGGTGTCCCAGTGCTCCCAGTAGGCCCAGTGCCCTCACCTCCAGTAATCCCAGTGTCACCAGTGTCCCCAGTAATTCCAGTGTCCCCAGTGTCCCACTGCTCCCAGTGCCCCCAGTGTCCCCAGTGCCCCCAGTGTCCCCAGTGTCCCCAGCATTCCCAGTAACCGCGGTGCCCCCAGTGTCCCCAGTATTTCCAGTGACCCCAGTGTCCCCAGTAATCTGAGTGACCCCAGTGTCCCCAGCATTCCCAGTGTCCCCAGCATCCACAGGGAGTTATTCCAGTATGCCCAGTGCCCCCAGTGTCCCCCACTTCCAGCATTCCCAGTGTCCCCAGTGTCCCCAGCACAGCCAGAGTCCCAGTGTCCCAGTGCTCCCAGCATTCCCAGTATTCCCAGTATCCCCGGTGCTCCCAGTGCTCCCAGTGTCTCACTCCATCCCATGCTGGGGTTGTGCAGCTGCAGAATCAGGGAAGAATTGGGGCAGGAGTCACCTGCCCAGGTGAGGTGTCGGTGGCCCAGGTGAGGTGTTACCTGCCCAGGTGAGCTGTCACTGGCCCAGGTGAGCTGTCACTGGCCCAGGTGAGGTGTTACCTGCCCAGGTGAGGTGCCACTGGCCCAGGTGAGGTCTCATTGGCCCAGGTGAGGTCTCACCTGCCCAGGTGAGGTGTCACCAGACATGTGCAGTGTCCAGCCCTGGGGGCTTGGAGCTGCCGGGAACCTGTCAGGCCAGCCCAGCCGGACAGGACTCACCTGGAC
>NW_005054680.1:10121-10575 GCF_000277835.1 Geospiza fortis | reverse complement strand
GGGATGGGCCGGGGGGGTCCCGCTGCGGCCGCGTGAGTTTCCCACGGGGATTGGGATTTGAGGGGGGTCCGGGGGCGTTCCCACGGTGGTGGCCGGGACGGGGAGGGGTCTCGCTTTGGCCACGGGGGTTTCCTGCGCTGACCAGGACTCCTGCAGGGGGTCACTCCCCGTTTTCCCACGGGGACGGGGATTTGGGGACGTTCCCACGGTGGTGGCCGTGGTGGGGAGGGGTCGCGCTCCGGCCACAGGGGTTTCCCACACTGACCACCGCGGTGTTCGGGGGGTCACCCCGGTTTTCCCACGGTGGCACGCAGGTCATGGAGCATCCTGCTCCATCTGGTGACAGGGACATGCCCAGGGTCCCTCCCCCTCACTGGGCTCTCCCCCCACAGGCTGTGCCAACTGCGCCCAAGCCTCCCAACCGCTCCAAGGGGACCCCCAGGACCCCCCAATG
>NW_005054680.1:8641-9126 GCF_000277835.1 Geospiza fortis | reverse complement strand
ATGACCAACTCAACGTGGATGACCAACCCAACATTGATGGACAACTCAACGCCCATGACCAACTCAACGTGGATGACCAACCCAACATTGATGGACAACCCAACGCCGATGACCAACTCAACGTGGATGAGCAACCCGACATTGATGGACAACTCAACACCAATGGCCAACCTAACGCTGATGGTCAACTCAACACTGATGGCCAACTCAACTCCAATGACCAGCTCAACATGGATGGCCAACCCAACGCTGATGGCCAACCCAACACTGATGACCAACCCAACATGGATGGCCAACCCAACTCCAATGACTGACTCAACATGGACGACCAACGCAACTCCAATGACCAACCCAACACTGATGGTCAACTCAACTCCAATGACCAACCCAATGCCAACGACCAACCCTTGCCCCAGCCACTGACTCGGTGCCAACGCTGGAGCTGCCCACGACCAACCCAGCCCCGGGAGCTGCTCCATGCCCAG
>NW_005054680.1:7131-7965 GCF_000277835.1 Geospiza fortis | reverse complement strand
CCCCTGCAGGGGCTGTGGGGGAGGGGGCGAGGCCGGCGCGTCGTGGGGTACCTGGGCTGCCCCCACCTGCAGGCGCCCGCGGGTGAGTGGGGACACGGTGACGGCGTGGGGGGACACTGGGGGGTGACACTGGGGGTGACACTGGGGGGTGGCACCGGGGGGCCTTGGGGTGTTGGGTCCTTGCAGTGCTGTCCAGCTGTGTCCAGGTGTCCTTGTCCTGCTGTGTGCATGTGTTTGTGTCGCACCACACCTGTGTGTCCATCTGTCCCCGTGTCCCCATGTGTGTGTCCGTGTGTCCGTGTGTCCCCATGTCCCCAAGTATCCCTGCGTCCGTGTGTCCCCCTGTCCCCATGTCCTTGTGTCCATGTGTCTGTGTTCATGTGTCCCCACGTCCCTCTGTCCCCATGTCCTTGTGTCTGTGTTCCCTTGTGCCTGTGTGTCTGTGTCCCCCTGTCCCCAGTGTCCCTGCGTCTGTCCCTCTGTGTCCCCATGTCCTCCAATGTCCATATACACCTGTGTGTCCCTGTGTCCCCATGTCCTGCTCCCCATGTCTCGTGTCCCTGTGCCAGTGTCTGTCCCTGTCCCCATGTCCATGTCCATGTCCCCCTGTCCCAGCCGATGCCACCATCCGTGACCAGCAGCTGTCCCTGTGTCTGTCCCTGTCCCTGTCCCTGTCCCCATGATGTCCCCATGTCCCCCTGTCCCAGCCGACGCCACCATCCGTGACCAGCAGCTGTCCCTGTGTCTGTCCCTGTCCCCATGTCCATGTCCATGTCCCCCTGTCCCAGCCGACGCCACCATCCGTGACCAGCAGCTGGTCCTGTGTCTGTTTCG
>NW_005054680.1:6676-7088 GCF_000277835.1 Geospiza fortis | reverse complement strand
CTCCATCTCCATCTCCCCCTGCCCCAGCCGACGCCACCATCCGTGACCAGCAGCTGTCCCTGTGTCTGTCCCTGTCCCTGTGTCTGTCCCTGTCCCCATGATGTCCCCATTGTCCCCCTGTCCCAGCCGATGCCACCATCCGTGACCAGCAGCTGTCCCTGGTGCTCCGGTGGCTCCGGGAGTTCCGGCGGGACCAGGACCGGCCTGGGGACCTGGTGGCCTTCGATGTCCTCTGTGGGGACCTCAACTTCGACAACTGCTCCCGCGGTGGGGACAGGGGACACGGGGGGACACGGGGGACAGAGTGCAGGACACGAAGGGACATGGGAGAGGGACAGGGGGACACAGGGGGACACGGTGGGGACACAGCGGGCAGAGGTGTGGGACACGGGGGGGACATGGGAGGGGGACA
>NW_005054680.1:4843-5648 GCF_000277835.1 Geospiza fortis | reverse complement strand
CTCCCTGTCCCCTTCTGTCCCCTCCCTGTCCCCTCCTGTCCCCTCCCTGTCCCCTGGGGTCCCGCTCATGTCCCTGTCCCCTCCCTGTCCCCTCCTGTCCCCTCCCTGTCCCCTGGGGTCTCACTCATGTCCCTGTCCCCTCCCTGTCCCCTTCCCGTGTCCGGGCTCCCGCTCACTCTCTGTCCCCTCCTGTCCCCTCCTGTCCCCTGCTGTCCCCAGGGACGCTGCTCAACTACCTCAAGATCTACGAGGAGCCCGTGTCCACCCCTGAGGAGATGAGGAGGTGACAATGGGGACACTGGGGACACTGGGTGGGGAGGGGAGGGTCCCCGTGCCTGTGTCACCGTGTCCCCTCTGCCACCATGTCCCTGCACCTTCACATCCGCGTGTCCCCATGTCCCCGTGTCACCCTGTCACCATGTCCCCATGCCACTCTGCCCTCGTGTCCCCGTGTCACTCTGTCCCTGCGTCACTCTGTCCTGCTCTGTCCCCATGTCCCCTGTCACTCTGTCCCCATGTCCCCCTGTTTCTGTCCCTCTGTCCTGCTGTGTCCCCGTGTCCCTGTGTCCCACTGTGTCACCCTGTCCCGCTGTGTCCCTGTGTCTCACTCTGTCACCATGTCCCCATGTCCCCTCTAACTCTGTCCTACCGGGTCCCTGTGTCCCTGTGTCACCTGTGTCACCATGTCCCCATGTCTGTCCCCATGTCCCCATGTCTGTCCCCGTGTCCCCATGTCCCCATGTCTGTCCCCATGTCTGTCCCCATGTCTGTCCCCATGTCTGTCCCCATGTCTGTCCCTGTGTCC
>NW_005054680.1:3604-3994 GCF_000277835.1 Geospiza fortis | reverse complement strand
CCCTGGGCTGACCACTGTGAGTGACCGCTGGGAACCCAGTGACCCCCCAGTGACCACCCACTGACCCCCCACTGACCCTGTGCTGACCACTGTGAGTGACTTCTGGGAACCCAGTGACCCCCCAGTGACCCCCCAGTGACCCCTCAGTGACCCCCCAGTGACCACTGGGACCCACACTGACCACCATGAGTGACCACTGTGACCCTGTGCTGGCCACCATGAGTGACCACTGGGACCCTCCTGTGACCCCCATGACCCCAGTGACTCCTGTGACCCCTGGTGTCCCCGCCCTGACCCCGCTGTCCCCCAGGAGGTCACCGGGTACTCGGTCATCACCGAGCTGGCCACACTGTCTGACCACCTGCCCGTGGCCCCCCCGCCTGGCCCCGG
>NW_005054680.1:1321-3589 GCF_000277835.1 Geospiza fortis | reverse complement strand
GGGATGGACACGGGGATGGACACGGGGATGGACACCGGGATGGACACAGGGATGGACACGGGGATGGACAGAGGGATGGACACGGGGATGGACACAGGGATGGACACGGGGATGGACAGAGGGATGGACACGGGGATGGACACAGGGATGGACACGGGGATGGACAGAGGGATGGACACGGGGATGGACACAGGGATGGACACGGGGATGGACAGAGGGATGGACACGGGGATGGACACAGGGATGGACACGGGGATGGACAGAGGGATGGACACGGGGATGGACACAGGGATGGACACGGGGATGGACAGAGGGATGGACACGGGGATGGACACAGGGATGGACACGGGGATGGACACCGGGATGGACATGGTGCTGGACACCGGGATGGACACCGGGATGGACACAGGGATGGACACGGGGATGGACACCGGGATGGACACAGGGATGGACACGGGGATGGACACCGGGATGGACACCAGGATGGACACCAGGATAGACATGGGGATGGACGCTGGGATGGACACGGTGCTGGACACCAGGATGGACACTGGGGTGGACACAGCTCGGAGCTGAGCATGGCCACACTCTGGACATGGGGCTGGACATTGGGGTGGACACAGCTCAGACCTGAGTGGCCACACACTGGACACAGCGCTGGACACGGCTCTGACCCGGCATGGCCACAGCTCTGGATACAGCCCTGGACACAGCAGCGGTCACTGCACTGGACACAGCAGCGGTCACTGCTCTGACCCCAGAGTGACCCCGGTGTGACCATGGCACTGGACACAGCACTGGACACAGCTCTGGACACAGCAGCGGTCACTGCACTGGACACAGCAGCGGTCACTGCTCTGACCCCAGAGTGACCCCGGTGTGACCATGGCACTGGACACAGCACTGGACACAGCTCTGGACACAGCAGCGGTCACTGCACTGGACACAGCAGCGGTCACTGCTCTGACCCCAGGGTGACCCCAGTGTGACCATGGCACTGGACACAGCAGCGGTCACTGCACTGGACACAGCAGCGGTCACTGCTCTGACCCCAGAGTGACCCCGGTGTGACCATGGCACTGGACACAGCAGCGGTCACTGCAGGGGCAGGATCGGGGCCGTATTGATCTGGTATTGGTGCAGGATCGGGGCAGTATTGGTGCAGGATTGATCCAGCATTGATCCGGTATCGGGGCAGGATCAGCCTGCTATTGATCTGACATTGATCGGGTATCAGTGCTGCATTGATCGGTATCGGGGCAGGATCATCCTGTTATTGATCTGACATTGATTGGGTATCAGCGCCGCATTGATCGGTATCGGGGCAGGATCAGCCTGCTATTGATCTGACATTGATTGGGTCCAGGATGGACCCAGCATTGATCTGGTATCGGGGCAGGATTGGTGCAGTATTGATCTGACACTCATTGGGTATCAGTCCTGTATTGACCCAGCACAGATTGGAAATTAATCTGGCATTGATCCAGCATTGATCCGGTATCGGGGCAGGATCAGCCTGCTATTGATCTGACATTGATGGAGAATCAGTCCATGATGGACCCAGCATTGATCCTGTATTGGGGCAGTATTGATCTGCTATTGATCTGACATTGATGGGGAATCATTCCAGCAGAGATTGGGCATTAATCAGGCATTGATCCAGCATCAATCTGTATTGATCCAGCATCGGCCCGGCATCGATTGGGCACTGCTCTGGCATCTGCCGTGCTTTGCTCTGGTGCTCTGGGGTCAGGATGGAGCTCATGAAGGAATTTTGGAAAAAATTGATCGAGTTTGGGACTTGATTGTCCAGGGAATGGAGAAATGGGAATGGGAATGGGGATGGGGAATGGGAATGGGAATGGGGATGGGGAATGGGAATGGGAATGGGAAATGGGATTGGGGATGGGGAATGGGGAATGGGAATGGGGAATGGGAATGGGAATGGGGAATGGGAATGGGGATGGGAATGGGAATGGGGAATGGGAATGGGAATGGGAATGGGGAATGGGAATGGGGATGGGGAATGGGAATGGGAATGGGAAATGGGATTGGGGATGGGGAATGGGGAATGGGAATGGGGAATGGGAATGGGAATGGGGAATGGGAATGGGGATGGGAATGGGAATGGGGAATGGGAATGGGAATGGGAATGGGGAATGGGAATGGGGATGGGGAATGGGAATGGGGAATGGGGAATGGGGAATGGGAAATGGGATTGGGGATGGGGAATGGGGAATGGGAATGGGGAATGGGAATGGGGATGGG